>NC_089580.1:83782723-84082723 GCF_019320115.1 Miscanthus floridulus | reverse complement strand
AAAGCTCACTACCTATTGGTGTTTAGAGTAAACACCAATGAGTAAATTTGTATTTATTGCATGTTGGGCCCGGATAGTGTACTAAAAGACACAAGGTTTATACTAATTTGGGCAGAACATCCCTATGTCCAGTTTGCTGCTGCTGCTCATGTTATTAGCAGTAAAAGGTTTATAGTAGGGGGTACAAATGGTCAAGAGAGGGATAGGTCCCAAGTCTCTAATCGAAAGGTTGAAAGGATGCTGAGAGCTTGGTTGCTACTCAGCTGTGTGTTATGTGATGCGTGGTGTGTTGAATCGATCGGTCCCCTTAGTGGGGTGCCCTACTTTCCCTTTTATAGAACAAGGGGGAGCAGGGATTACAGATGAGAGAAAGAAGAAGAACCAGAGGCAAAGAAAGTCCTTTGAAGGTGCCATGTTTTCCTTTTCATCTAAGCCAGCCCTGTTGACATGACAGATGGTGCCAGGGATAGCTCCATGCTGGGCGTCTATCTGTTGATGATGCCATGCTCTGACTTGATCAGCAAGTGGTCATGTCCCATCCTGCCCTAGCGGGCGGCGTGACAGACCGTGGTGTTGATTCGTAACCCCATGAGGAGTAGACGATGCAGTGACTTCATGTCCATCACTATAGAGGATGTGAGTCCCCTCTTGGACCATAGTGGTTGTCGTATGGCTCCATTAGGATCCATGCCCGAGGGCTAGTGCCGACGCCCACAACACTGTAAAACAAATGTCGGCGCCCACTACACTATTTGGGCTCTGACATACCCGGAAGGGCCTTAAAAGCGCCTATCTTGTCATATCCTAATGGTACTTTCCTATAGGTATGTAGGGTGTGGTCCTCGGTATTGTAGTTGACTTGAGTGCCCTACCTTATCCACACGTGTAGTTACAAAGGAGTAGTGCACGGACATCAGGTGAGGTGGAGCTAGCCCCCCGAGGTGGAGCTAGCCCCTAGACATTGGGCGAGGCGGAGTCTACCCCAGACATCGAGCGAGGTAGAGCCAGCCCTCGAACATCAGGCGAGGGGGGGGGGGGAGTCTGCCCCCAGACATTGAGTGAGGTGGAGCCAGCCCCCAGACGTTGGGCGAGGCGGAGCTAGGCTCCGGACATTGGGCGGGGGTTGAGCAAGGCAGAGTCTGCCCCTAAACATTAGGTGAGGCAGAGCCAGCCTTCGGATGTCGGGTGAGGTGGAGTCTGGCCCAAGACGTTGGGCAAGGCGGAGCCAGCCCCCGGACATCGGGCGAGGCAGAGCCAGGCCCCGGACATCGAGCGAGGTGGAGCCAACCCCCAGATGTCGAGTCAGAGTCTGCTCTAATTTGATGGCTCAAATTATCCATATTGGAAGGCATAGATGACCACCTACATCAAGTCAATCAATTGAAAGGTGTGGAAGGTGGTGGACACCAAGATTGAGATAGCCAATCTGGAGACTCCCACTGCGGCCGAAGAAGTGCTTCTCCAAAATAATAACATAGATCTTAGTGCCATTCATGATGCATTGGATGAGAGGACGTTTGAGCAAATCAAGAACATTGAGATGGCTTATGAGGCATGGAAGAAGTTAGAGGAATCATTTGAGGTCACTCAAGAGGTGAAGGCCACCAAAGCATATATCCTCAAGGAGAAGTTTGCTAGCTTCAAGATGAAGGAAGATGAGAGTGTGCCATAGATGTTCCATAGGCTACAAGTGCTTGTCAATGATCAAAAAAGCACTTGGTGAAGAGGTGATGGACAAAGACTTCTCCCACAAGTTCTTGAGATGCTTGCCATCAAGATTTGGCACATTGGTCACTATTCTAGTAAGGAGTGGTTTGGACACCATGACACCAAACCAAATGTTGGGAGATGTGATGATCGATGATACATATAGAGATGATGATGAGAAAGAGGAGAAGAAGGATGACAAGAAAGATGAGAAGAAGGATGAGAAGAAGAAGAGTGTGGCATTCAAGGACACAACATCCAAGGGCAAGGCAAAGCAAGAAACATCAAGTGAAGATGAAGATTCAAGCTTTGATGAAGTTGATGATGAGAAGATGGCTCTCTTTGTGAAGAGATTTGCAAATTTATGATGAAGAAGGGCTATCATGCTAGAAGAAAGAAGTCATCATCAAGAAACAAGGATGAATCAAGGAGGTGCTTCAAGTGTGGTAGCAAGGATCACCTTATTGCTCAATGCCCCTACAATAGTGAAAATGAAGATGATGACAAAAAGGGCAAGAAGAAGGACAAGAAGGAAAAGAAGGAGAAGAAGGACAAGATGACCTCCAAGAAAAAAAGAAGGGTGGTTCATATGATCATCACTTGGGATAGTGATGCTTCCTCAAGTGATGATGATGATAGTGATGATGACAAGACCACCAAGAAGAAGGTTCTTGCAAGCATTGCTATCAATGAGAAGCCTTCTCTATTCGACACACCATTGACATGTTTCATGGCTAAGGCCACTAAGGTACAATCTCATGATGATGGATCTAAAAATCAAAGTGATAGTGATGATGATGATGAACCAACTAAAGATGAACTAATTGACATGCTAGAAGATGCTAAGACTCACTTTAACATCAAGAGAAGGGAATGCAAAGACTTATGTAAGGAACTAAAAGCCCTTAAGCAAACCTTTGATGAGCTCAATGCCACTCATGAGAGTCTAAAGAAAGACCATGAGGAGCTTTGCAAGGCTCACAAGAAGCTTGAAAAGACTAATTCCACTCTTATTGAGCAAAATGAGAAAGTAATTGTAACATGTGATGTAAGCTTAACATGTGACATAATTGATGAAACTTTCTATAAGCCTATTGTTGTTGCTCCCGCTAACCCTTCTTGTAGCTCATCTAGCACTACTACTTCACCTATGAGTGATGGTTTCACTTGTGATGCCTCACTTATGGTTGAGAATGAGACCTTAAAGGAGGAGGTAAATGAGCTCACTCGCGCCTTAGGCAATGCCTACAGTGGTGAGGCCTGCTTGCTAAAGTGCTTGGGTAGACAAAGGTTTTCTCCCAACAAAGAGGGATTAGGCTATACCCACAAGAAAGGCAAGGCGGCCTTTGCTCCACACAAGACTAGTTTTGTGAAGAGCAATGGTCGGTTTTGCAATAAATGCAAGCAAGTTGGGCATGTAGAGCAATATTGCAAGAACAAGGACGCTAATGTATCCTCAATTAAGTTTGATTCTTGTTATTTGCTTACCAAGGGTGTGAATGGAGTGAAGGCTAAATTTGTTGGTACACCAATTGTGGGCTCAAAGAAGAAAGCCATTTGGGTGCTAAAAAGCTTGGTCACTAACCTTCAAGGACCCAAGCAAGTTTGGGTACCTAAAAAGAATTGATCTTCTTTTGTAGATCAATTACAAAGCCAGAGGAAGGCATTGGGTTCTTGATAGTGGGTGCACTCAACACATGACCGGTGATGCAAGAATGTTTAACTCAATCAATACCAATGGCAATGATGGTTATGATAGTATCACATTTGGTGACAATGGCAAAGTCAAGGTCAAAGGGCTTGGTAAGATTGCAATATCTAATGACTTAAACATATTAAATGTGTTGCTAGTTGAGACCTTGAACTTCAATTTGCTATCTGTGGCTCAATTATGTGATCTTGGATTCAAGTGTATATTTGGAGTAGATGATGTAGATATTATATGTGTAGATGGCTCTAATTTGATCTTTAAAGGCTTTAGATGTGAGAATCTATACTTGGATGATTTCCATGCTAGTGAAGCTCAATTGTCAACATGCTTGTTCACTAAGTCTAGTATGGGTTAGTTGTGGCATAGAAGGCTTGGTCATGTTGGAATGAAGTAATTGAATAGATTCGTTAAGCATGATCTAGTTAGAGGCTTGAAAGATGTAGTGTTTGAGAAGGATAAGCTTTGTAGCTCTTGTCAATCTAGAAAACAAGTTGGAAACACCCATCCTAAGAAAAGCATGATGAGCACAAGTAAAGCATTTGAGTTGTTGCAGATGGATTTGTTTGGGCCAACACAATACACTAGCATCAGTGGAAACAAATATGGTTTTGTGATAGTGGATGAATTTATTAGATACACATGGGCATTCTTTGTAGTGGACAAGAGTGATGTGTTTGCAACATTCAAATCTATCGGTGTTTTTTACCAGTAGATATTCAGTTCTTAGAGGAACTTGCTTGATGCAAAGCCTTACATCCAGTTGCTACTTGTTTGTATTAAGATCTCGTTGAATAGCAAGATGCCGATTACAAGATGGCTATGCCTATGAGAGTTTCGATGCTTACAACAAGGCGGATAGCTAGCTATTTATATCCGAGACCTACTTGCCCTACAAGTTACATAGTTGTGACATGATCGAAGTCTTGGTGAGATCTTGTGATATCCTTCCTTGAATAGATGAGTCATGAACCTCTGGGTCTTCTTCGGTATGCATTTGGTAGCTAGCATTTCCGGTAGTTAGGAATCCTAGGAGTAGGGCACCATCAATAGCCCTCGAGCTTGTCGGCCAAGTGAGACTCAGGAACTTGTTGATGATTGTTAATGTCAATCATAAACCATCAACATATCTGTCGACAAAATATGGTCGGTAGTCCACCGAGGAGTATGCCCATAGTAGTAGATGAATCGGTGGAGGTGCATGGGACACAAACTACATGGTGACATAGAATGCAAGAGACAGCGATTAGGTAGGTTTAGGCCGTCAGCTTAACGTAATACCCTATGTCCTGTGTCTTTGGTCAATTGTATTATGAGATGAGATCGAGGGGGTCCCTACTCGCCTTATATAGCTTAGGGGGGTAGGGTTACAAGTTAGTTGAATCAAACCCTAATTGGTTACATAATAGGAATTACAAGGATTATAGAATCTAGCATATCCGAATAGATTTTCCTTGATCGCCAAGGATCTTTATGTGGCCTTGCGAGGCACGTCGACTTGTATCATTGTGGGGGGTATGACCCCAGATACCCATGACAGACTACATGGGCTGTGCCACCAAGGGTGGTCTAGCCCACAAGACAAAGCCTTGCGGAGCATGGCACTACTCGGCGCGCCCCGCAAGACACCAGGAAGATATCCTAAACATATGGTGTAATCTATTAGGATATGTTATGATCCCATGATCCCTATAATCTGTTATTACTTACCGGTTATCTCCTTGATCTAACCAACTTGTAACCCTACCACCGACAATATAAGGTGGGTAGGGGACCCCCTCAAAACAAATGCAATATCATATGATAGTCAATACAAACCAATAGACCACATGAATAGGGTATTACGTCATGCTAACGGCCCAAACCTATCTAATTCTTGTATCTCTGTTGCCTTCTTGTTCTTGATTGCGCGCACCATTGCCGATCAATTTGCCTTCGTGGGATACCCCTCGGAGGACTACCAGCGATATTCAATCGACAGTTGGCACGCCAGGTAGGGGTGTGTGTGTTGTTTCTATGATGAACAAGATGGTACATTTTGTAGGCTCTTCGTCCTCTCTAAAGCATGACTAGATCTTTATGGTCAGATCGATCTCTAGGGTCATCAATGCTAACAGAGACAGAGAGATCATTGAGCCAGTGCAGATCGATTCTGCACTGACCACACTAGCACTTGTAGCAATAGATCTAATCTCAAAACCACCTCTGAGGTCATCTTCACCAACAACTTACCGCTTGCTCCCCTGTTATCCGAGGAAGCAGATCAACAACAACGATCTGATCTCATCCATCGATCAGGTCAGCCAGAAGCTCGCCGACTACCTCTCCATCACGGAATCGACTCTGATCACTCTGGTTCACCACCAACCACACTTCGATTTCGATCTATCAGAGGCTAATCAGGAAACTCCAGGGGTTACGGCCGCCATCCATCAAGATGCCCTAAGGGGCAAATTCACTGACTAGGTGGGAGACATCTATCCTCTCACTGACCCGATCACCGACCAGCTCTCGCCTATTGTCAATATGCTGCAAATCAGCCGACATCCCAAAGCATCCCTCCACACAATCCTAGAGGAAAATCCATGTGGCAGAACCTCCTAAATTATAGGACCCACATGCACTGTCACTGTCCAATGACCTCTGACGACTATGCACATGTTCCTGGTAACTTAAGAAGTTTGTCGGGTGTCCTCGGGGAACCCCAAATCATCCACAATTTCTGAGCAAGATCACATTACAGAGTCATTGCAGTATTACAACATTTATTCAAATATATACATTAGAGTAAAATAGCGGAAGTCTTACAGTAACTTAGTTTACAAACTAGTTGTTTCAAACCTTACAAACTAAGTGTGATTATTATTACAAACCATAGTAGTAGTGGAGTGGCATAATTAACATAAACATAACACACGAAATAAGCATCCTGCCTAAGGATCACACATTCACTTATCATCATCGACAGGAACAACAGTCATGTAGCAAGGTCCAAAATAGACCTGCTCATGAGGCTCACCTGCAACAAGGGTCAACGAACCCTGAGTACAAAAGTACTCAACAAGACTTAACCGAAATAAAACTGAGAAAACTCAGGAATGCAGGCTCAGGGATTCAAGGTATGGCTTTAACAATAATCAAAGTTCTTTTGCGTAAAAGCTCTTTAACAAAATTCTTTATATCAACATTTTTATCTTTAAAAAGATCATATACAAAGCTGACATGATCTATAATGAGATCATGAAACTTCATATCCCACACTTTCTCAAACCATACTCAAGTTCTAGTTATTAACTACGATGATGAATAGTGAGTTGAGTCTCCATAACCGAGGAGCAACGATGATTCGAACCGATTATAAACCTAGCTGGGGATTCCAGACCACATGACATATGCAGGTCCTCGACCTACATATACCAACCTACCCTCGGATCCTCTAAAATAAGAACGGGTCCATGCCACCCGAGAATATAGTACTCCACCAATCCAGCCCATTGCCACATGGGTACACGCTATTCCCGCTATCTCTCCACTCTCAGTGCATGAGTAGCCATTCTTGTAATAGAATAGCCAAGTTAAGGCTTACCGGAGTATGTGGTTAGTACTACAAAGTCTCACCTCATGCAATTCAACAACGGACGGACCTTAGTCGACACAGGCAGAAAGAAGCCGCTTACAAGACCTCCATGTCTTGTGGCTCTCACACACCGAATCCGCCTGGTCTAGATTTATTACTTCCCATGCTCATATCTCATGATAACATAAGTAACCAAAGATCCATTTAAAACTTTCAGGTGACAGGTAATCACCCGGCTAAGCAGGACTAAGCATAACTAGTCATTTACGAATAAAATAGGTAACAAGGTAGATATGGAAAAACAAGGTTGGTAATGCACCAATTAGGTTTCCACTTGACTCCTAATCACTTAATGCAGTACAGAAAAGCAAACGCGATAAAATTTGTAAAACACAAGGTAGGGTTAAATGCATCTGGGGCTTGCCTTCGTTGACGAAAAAGTTAGGTTCCTGCGATGTTCCACAATTATCCGATCCAACCTCAATAGATGGATTAACTTCCTCCGCAACTTGATTAACTGCCACGTGTTCACCTTCATTCACTACATGTAGTAACAATGCCATGTTTAACATGATGCGGGATACGAAACATGATGCTTGATGATGGATGCAAAATTAACAATTTGAATACAACTTTCCTTCGCAATACAGTTGCAAGTCAAACTAACTAAACCTTTTTCGTAACACATACATCAATTGCCAAGGATCATTACCAACTAATGACCCAAGGTCATCACTCAATCCAAAATTTCAAACAAAACCTAAATCATTAAAGGTTACTATTTGCTTTTATGAATTAATTATTTAATTCAAAATTATGAAATAAATCAACTTATTCTAATTGAGCTCAAAATTTTTATAAATGTTCATCACATGATAACTAAGTGGCAAAACAATTTTCATAATTTTTGGATAATTAATTAAGCCTAGAAAAATCATGGAAACTCATTTATTAATTAATTGAGTAATTTTTATCACATTCAAAAAGTACTGAAAAACAAAATTTCATATTTTTCTTAAATAATATACATCATAGAGAGGTCACACAAAAATTTTCATAATTTTTGGATCTCTAAATAAATCTACACAAAAATAACAAATCACATTACTATTCATTCAAATCTACAAAATAGAAAAATCCATTTTCAAACCATTGAGTCACTGACAAGGTGACCCCACATGTCATCTTCAACCTCCCGCGTTTGACTACGGCGATGACGGCGCTGACCGACGTAACCTCGTCGCCGGTGAGACCAATAGCGACGGCAAAGATAGCAACACGTTCACTATGACTAGGCGCATCAATTTGTGACACTACTGAGATTAATTATGACACGATACAAGCACTCCGCCGGCCATGGCGGACACGGTGGCTCGGCAACACTACACCAGCGACAGGAGCTCGGTAGAGATTAAATAAATGGCACTGGAAGGTCCAGCAGCTCACCCCGAACGCGATGGAGCAAAGAGCGAGGTCAGAGGATCAACGGAGATGTTGGTCGACATCCACGGTGATCACGACGGCACAAACAACGATGACGGTGGTGAACCAGTGATTGTGATGGATAAATTGACCAAGCAATGAGGTATTTAGCACCACAGCATCAAGACGAAACTGTAGGTACACTAAGCAAGAGCCAAGACTCACCGGAGAGCGCTGGCCGCGGTGAAACGGGGTCACCAGTGAGGTTGCCGGCCGCGAGGAAGAAAGGTTCGCACAGTGGGTTCCCGGTGGAATCAGGCGACCCAAGCTGGCTAGATGGATATGCAAGATGGAGACAAAGCTAGAACTAGCTTGGCTACGACGGTGGAGCACTACGGCGACGGTGCCGGCTCGCCGGAGTTGAGCTTTGGCGACGAGAAGAACAGAGCAAGGGAAAGGAAGAACGACGACAGCACCAGGGCTTTATAGAGTGGCCAAGGAAGCAAGAGGAAGACATGTCGCGGCCTTCTCCATGCCAGCATGAAGCCAAGGGTGGCCACAGGCGCGACTGGAAGCTAGGAGAAGCACGCCGGCGATGGGGCGGTCCCCATGGCACTGTTCCACTTATTTACAAAATTGCCATTCATTTTCAAAGCCAAATTACTCCCAAATTTGTATAACAACTCAAAAATCTCCAAAAATAAAAGTTGCTCAAAATTCAAAGTTCTACAACTTTGCTTTTATAACCACCCCCTAATTCAGTATACATTTTGAGATGCAAATTTGAATTCAAATAGGGGACATTTAAAGAACTTCGCCTTTTCAAATTACTTCAAATTTTTCATAACTTTGAAAACTCCAAAAACAAACTTTGTATAACTTGACAAGCTCTACACTTTTGCTTTTAGGCTCAACCCCAAAATATGCTTTGATTTTGAAATGAGTTTGCAGGGTAGGATTTAAATACTAAAAATCAGGGTTTTCTTGAAAATTCAAATCCAAACCAAATTTTGAACTTGATTCAAACAATACAATTCAACACATACCACATAAAGGTAAACTTGTTTTAGTGTATGCATATCAAAAATTTCACTAAAGGCCAAATGCTTTGCAATGCATATGATGACATGGCAGGTTTTAGTATTTAAACACCCGAGGTGTTACAATCCTTCCCCCTAAAAGAAATCTCGTCCCAAGATTCAAAGCCATAGGGTAAGTAATGGAAAAGGAAATGTGTCGCGCGAACACATACAAAATATGTCCAAAAAATAGCTGAGGTCCCTTTACAAAACACAACTTGTAACAACCGAGCTCAACTAAATCACTCTATATTGACGCAAGAAACTCTAGAAATTTTTCTAGCAAGTAATCTTCGGATTCCCAAGTAGCTTCTTCTTTGGAATATTGATTCCATTGTATCTTGTAGAACTTGATTGTCCTCCTTCGAGTAACATGGTCTTTCTGATCCAGAACTCGGATAGGATATTCGGAATAGGTCAAATCAGGTTCAAGTTCCACTCCTTCAACCTCAACATTCTGCTCAGGCACTCAGAGACACTTCTTCAATTGAGAAACATGGAACACATCATGTATAGCTGAAAGATGTTCAGGTAGCTTCAAGCGATATGCCACTTTTCCATACCTCTCTAAAATTTGAAATGGCCCAATATATCGAGGTGCCAACTTGCCTTTAACACCAAAATGGGTAACTCCCTTCATTGGTGATACCTTCAGATATATAAAATCTCCCTTGTTAAACACTAAAGGCCTACGTCGTTTATCTGCATAACTCTTTTGCCTAGACTGAGCTATCTTTAAATTACTTTGTATTTGCTTAACCTTGTCTTCTGTTTCTTTCACAAGGTCAACTCCAAAGAACCTTCTTTCTCTAGGCTCAGACCAACTCAGTGATATTCTACATCTACGACCATAGAGTGCTTCAAATGGAGCCATTCTAATGCTCTCTTGATAACTATTATTGTATGAGAACTCAGCCAAAGGCAGACATTCATCCCACTTCTTGGAATAGTTAAGGACACAACACCTTAACATATCTTCAAGTACTTGATTGGCCCTTTCAGTCTGACCATCGGTTTGTGGATGATAAGCTGTACTATACAGTAGTTTGGTACCTAACAAAGCATGCAAGTGTTTCCAAAAGCTAGAGACAAACTATGTACCCCTATTTGACACAATGGTCTTTGGTACTCTATGTAGACTCATGATTCTTGCTAGATACATCTTGGCATATTGGATAGTAGGATATATACTCTTGACTAGAAGAAAATGTGTTGACTTAGTTAGTCGATCTACAATGACCCATATTGAGTCAAAACCTTTTGATGTCTTGGGTAGACCAACCATAAAGTCCATACTAATATCCTCCCACTTCCAAGCTGGAATAGGTAATGGCTGTAACTCTCCAGCAGACCTCAAATGTATAGCTTTCACCTTTTGATAAGTATCACACTTGGCTATATACCAGACAATTTCTATCTTCATTTTGGTCCACCAAAACCTTTGTTTCAAGTCATGGTACATCTTATTACTTCCTAGATGAATAGATAGCCTAGTAGCATGTGCTTCTTCAAGAATTGACTGTCGCAACTCCGGAACCTTTGGTACCACTAAGCAATTCTTAAACCATACCACACCTTCATCATCTACTTTGAAGCATTCTGCTTTCCCATTCTTGATTCTTTCTTTGATATGGGCTATACCCTTGTTTTCTTTCTGAGCAGCAATAATCTGGTCTTGAATAGTGACTTCAACAGTTATATTGGTCAAACTACCTTGTTGAATTACCTCTATATTCAACTTTTTCATCTCTTGGTATAAAGTCAAACCCATTGTTCTTACTGTCAGACAATTGCAATGGCTCTTTCGACTGAGGGCATCTGCAACTACATTTGCTTTACTAGGATGGTAATGTACTTCCAAGTCATAATCTTTAATCAATTCTAACCATCTTCTCTGTCGCATATTCAAATCTGATTGAGTAAAGATATACTTTAAACTCTTATGGTCTGTATAAATATGGCATGTATTACCAAGTAGGTAATGCCGCCAAATCTTCAGAGCATGGACAACTGCTGCTAACTCTAGATCATGAGTGGGATAGTGCTCTTCATGTTGCTTAAGTTGTCTGGAAGCATAGGCAATGACTCGGCCTTCTTGCATCAATACACATCCAATACCAATACCAAAAGCATCACAATAAACGTCAAATGACTTCTTGATATCTGGTTGTGCTAATACTGGTGCAGTGGTTAACAATCTCTTCAAAGTCTGGAAAGCTTCTTCACACTCAGATGACTAGACAAACTTGGCTTGGTTCTTCAACAACCCAGTGATGGACTTGGATACTCTAGAGAAATCTAGAATAAAACGACAGTAATACCCCGCCATTCCTAGAAAACTCTGAACCTGATGAACAGTGGTTGGTGGTTTCCAATCAAGCACATCCTTAACTTTGCTCGGATCAATAGCAACTCCTTCAGCTGATAAGACATGTCCAAGAAACTGTACTGCCTTAAGCCAGAAGTCACAGTTACTGAATTTGGCATATAATTGATGTTCTCTTAAGCGGGTCAGGATAATTCTGAGATGTTTCGCGTGTTCCTTCTTATTCTTGGAATAAACTAGGATATCATCAATAAACACCACCACAAACTTGTCTAGCTCAGGCATGAACACTGAATTCATCAGATACATGAAATGAGCTAGGGCATTTGTCAAACCAAAAGACATTACCAAGTATTCATATAACCCATATCTTACAGTAAATGCCGTTTTGGGAATATCTTCAGGCTTAATCTTGATTTGCTGATAGCCTGACCTTAAATCAATCTTGGAGAAAACTTTGGCTCTAGCCAGTTGATCAAAAAGCAAGTCTATCCGAGGCAAGGGATACTTATTCTTAATGGTCACTTCATTCAATGGACGATAATCAACACATAACCTCAGGGTCTCATCTTTCTTTTTCACAAAAATTGCAGGGCATCCCCAAGGTGATGAACTAGGTTGAATAAACCCTTTCTCAATTAACTCTTGCAACTGAGTCTTCAACTTGGAATTCCTTAGGAGGCATCCTATAAGCTCCCCGAGAGATCGGAGCTGTTCCAGGCTTTAACTCTATGTTAAACTAAACATCCCTATCTGGTGGTAGACCGGGTAAATCCTCAGGAAAAACATCAGGGAATTCACAAACTACCGGGATATCTCTAATCTCCTTGACAAAAGTTGCACAAACTCTTTCCACTGATCTCCTTAAGGTTGGAAGTTAGATAAGAAGCTGAGAATTACTATCAGGCAAACTCACCCTTAATGTCCTATGCAAAGCATCTATAACAGCCTTATGCTGATACATTCAATTCATTCCCAAGATTACATCTATATCTTGATTCTTGAGAATAATCATGGTAGTGGGAAAAATATGCCCACCTAGGTTTATGGGTACCTGGTATTCCATTTCCTTAGTACACAGACGTCCCCCGAGCGACTGTATAAAGAAATTTTCCTTTGTTTCCCCATTGGAATTGCATGCTTTACGACAAAGGTTCTATTGATGATTAAATGAGATGCACCAGAATCAAAAAGCATAACAGCAGGATGATCGACGATAGGAAACATACCCATCATCACTGGCTCCCCTTCCAGAATTTCCCCAGCTTGAATATAAAACACCCATCCTATCTTTCTTTCATCTTTGCCCTTCTGAGCATTTTGATTGTGATTCTTGTTCTGTGCTTGACGCTGTTGCTGATTGGCAGGGGCCTTTTGATAATTTTGATTAAACTGCTTGGGATACGAACATTCCCTAGAGAAATGACCAAACCTTCCACAATTATAACATGGATAATTGTGACCCTGGGACGTTGGAGCTTTGACACCAGGAGCATTTGTCTGTTGTGAATTTGGGTAAGTTATAGCAGGACGGACATTTGACTATTGCCCAGCTTGGAACTGTGGTGGATGATAAGGAGGACGATAATGGTTGATTGGATGATAGATTATCTTTTGCCTCTTTTGATTTCTACCAAAAGATCTAGATGGCACACTCTTCTTTTTCTTGATCTTCTTATGCTGCCGATACTTTTTCTCAGAAGAAATTGCAATATTCACTGCCTCATGATAAGTAACATTGTCTGTAATTTGGTATTCAGTCCTCTCATGAACCATTTCTTTTTCTTGGCATCTGTATTGACATGTTCAGATGCATACTATGATAGGTGATTGAATCTACCCACATATTGCATAACCGTTTGATCCCCTTGCTTCAAAGCAAGGAACTCATCCTGCTTCATGGCCATCACTCCTTCTAGAATATAATGAGCTCTAAAGGCAGTACAGAACTCAGCCCAAGTTATTGGAATGCTAGCTGGTTGCATAGCCACTAGATTTGCCCACCAGGCACCTGCTGCACCTCTAAGTTGCTGGGTAGCAAACACAGGTTTCTACATCTCCGTGCATGGTATAAGATCAAATTTCTGCTCCATGGTCCAAAGCCAATCATTAGCCTCTAGTGGTTCATCTGCCTTAGTGAACACTAGTGGTCTTATATCTGTAAAATCTACATACGTAGCCTCCTGCCTGTTATGATTGCGGCCACGATTTCCTTGCACCATATTCTGATTACTCTGAGCTATCTCTCGAAGCAATCGAGCATTTTCTATGATCACATGGACCAGTGCTGCTATAGCATCAGCCAAAGTTGGTGGAACTAGTGGCGGATTAGGAACACCACCCTTGTCATGCGAAGAACCAGGAATATCCGAAGCACAAGTACAAGGCATCTGTTCATAACAAACCAAACTTTACTCACAAGCTTTTATTGAGATATTAAAAGAGCTTACTACCAACACATTACATTAGGTTTACTTATTTAAGCACAAGCCCGCACCTAAACAAGACTACTTAACTTGACTAGATCTCCTATTTTACAACTCTACTCTTCTCCTCGACCACATCAAACCTCGTGATCAGTATCCATTCCAGAAACATTTCCGCCTTCATTATCACTTTCATCAACCATCACTAATTCTTCTGGATCTTCTTCTTCTTCCTCTTCAAGTTCATCATCATCAGCAATGACGACACCAGGGTCCATTGCACCAGCTTGAGGTTCATGATTTGGATCCAGGAGGTTGCTCAGCCTATGGACTTCTTCATGCAAAGTAGTATTATGTTCTTCTAAATCTTCTACATAAAATTCTAGTTCATGCGCTCTAGCTCTAGCTACATCTTCCCTATGCCAAGCCTCATTTCTCCCTTCCACCATACGAACTAACATACGCTCATAGTTCTTATGAGCGGTGGTGCGACACTTCAATTGATCCTTTAACTTGCCCACCCGGATGGTATCCAAGGCCCTATCTCTAGTAGCCTATGCTAACTCTGCTGAAAGCCTCTATATCTCTGCCTAGGGATTAGGCCTAGAGCTACTACTGCTAGCACCATCATTTCTAGGGGCAAGCTGGTGATGAGGAACTCCTTTAGGTCCAACGGACTTATGGGGCGTTACCTTGGTGCGAGCCATACTTTAGGAAGCAAGATTAATCCAATTAAGACAATCTAATCAAAATCTAAAGAGCAGCCAGGATGGATTACATAACTCAACCTAGACTCACTACCCTCCCTAGACTCAGGGTGAAGGAAGTAACAAGTGAATTAATCATGATGCATGAATCGTTCTTATGAACAAAAACATCAAATCTTATAAGGTACATAACCACAGTTATTTTTATATAGGGCATAATAAGATTACTACTCCACCACACAAAGCCTTTTTAATCAATTAAGGAAAGGTGAGAATGAAATAAGATAAGCCAGAAGCAATTTGGACCAAATTAACAAGTTATACCTATTTGTCCTAAATCATTTTAAAGTTTTTGTAAAACAATACAACAAAGACTTTGTAACGATCGCTCTGATACCATTCTGTGGCATAACCTCCTAAATTATAGGACTCACATGCACTTGTCACTATCCAACGACCTCTGATGACTATGCATATGTTCTTGGTAACTTAAGAAGTCTGTCGGGTGTCCTCGGGGAACCCTGAATCATCCATGATTTCTGAGCAGGATCACATTATAGAGTCATTGCAGTATTACAACATTTATTCAAATATATACATCAGAGTAAAATAGCAGAAGTCTTACGGTAACTTAGTTTATAAACCAGTTGTTTCAAACCTTACAAACTAAGTACGATTATTATTACAAACCATAGTAGTAGTGGAGTGGCATAATTAACATAAACATAACACACAAAATAAGCATCCTACCTAAGGATCACACATTCACTTATCGTCATCGACAGGAACAACAGTCATGCAGCAAGGTCCAAAACAGACCTGCTCATGAGGCTCACCTACAACAAGGGTCAACGAACCCTAAGTACAAAAGTACTCAACAAGACTTAACCAAAATAAAACTGAGAAAACTCTGGAATGCAGGCTCAGGGACTCAAGGTATGGCTTTAACAATAATCAAAGTTCTTTTGCGTAAAAGCTCTTTAACAAAATTCTTTATATCAACATTTTTATCTTTAAAAAGATCATATACAAAGCTGACATGATCCGTAATGAGATCATGAAACTTCATATCCCACACTTTCTCAAACCTTACTCAAGTTCTAGTTATTAACTACGATGATGAACAGTGAGTTGAGTCTCCATAACCGAGGAGCAACGACAATTCGAACCGATTATAAACCCAGCTAGGGATTCCAGACCACACGACATATGCAGGTCCCCGACCAACATATACCAACCTACCCTTGGATCCTCTAAAACAAGAACGGGTCCGCGCCACCTGAGAATATAGTACTCCACCAATCTAGCCCATTGCCACGTGGGTACATGCTATTCTCACCATCTCTCCACTCTTAGTGCGTGAGTAGCCATTCTCGTAATAGAATAGCCAAGTTAAGGCTTACCAGAGTATGTGGTTAGTACTACAAAGTCTCACCTCAAGCAATTCAACAATGGATGGGCCTTAGTCGACATAGGCGGAAAGAAGCCGCTCACAAGACCTCCATGTCTTGTGGCTCTCACACACTGAGTCTGCCTAGTCTAGATTTATTACTTACCATGCTCATATCTCATGATAACATAAGTAACCAAAGATCCATTTAAAACTCTCAGGTGACAGGTAATCACCCGCCTAAGCAGGACTAAGCATAACTAGTCATTTATGAATAAAACAGGTAACGAGGTAGATATGGAAAAATAAGGTTGGTAATGAACCAATTAGGTTTCCACTTGACTCCTAATCACTTAATGTAGTATAGAAAAGGAAAAGCGATAAAATTTGTAAAACACAAGGTAGGGTTAAATGCATCCGTGGCTTGCCTTCGTTGATGGAAAAGTTAGGTTCCTGCGACGTTCCACAATTATCTGATCCGACCTCAACAGATGGATTAACTTCCTCTACAACTTGATTAACTACCATGTGTTCACCTTCGTTCACTACACGTAGTAACAATGCCATGTTTAACATGATGCGGGATATGAAACATGATGCTTGATGATGGATAGAAAATTAACAATTTGAATATAACTTTCCTTTGTGGTACAGTTGCAAGTCAAACTAACTAAACCTTTTTCATAACACATACATCAATTGCCAAGGATCATTACCAACTAATGACCCAAGGTCATCACTCAATCCAAAATTACTATTCATTCAAATATGCAAAATAGAAAAATCCATTTTCAAACCATTGAGTCACTGATAAGGTGACCCCACATGTCATCTTCAACCTCCCGCGTTTGACTACAGCGACGACGGCACTGGCCGACGTAATCTCACCGTTGGTGAGACCAATAGCGACGGCAAAGATACCAACACGTTCACTATGACTAGGTGCATCAATTTGTGGCACTACTAAGATTATTTACGACACGATACAAGCACTCCGCCGGCCATGGCAGACATGGTGGCTCGGCGACACTACGCCGGCGATAGGAGCCCAGTAGCGATTAAATAAATGGCACAAGAAGGTCCAGTAGCTCACCCCGAACGCGATGGAGCAAAGAGCGAGGTTGGAGGATCAACGGAGATGTTGGTCGATGTCCATGGTGATCACGACGGCACAAACAACGACGACGGCGGTGAACCAGTGACTGTGATGGATAAATTGACCAAGCAATGAGGTATTTAGCACCATGGCATCGAGACAAAATTGTAGGTACACTAAGCAAGAGCCAAGACTCACTGGAGAGCGCTGGCCACGGTGAAATGGGTTCACTGGTGAGGTTGCCGGCCAGGAGGAAGAAAGGTTCGCACAGCGGGTTCCCGGTGGAATCAGGCGACCCAAGCTGGCTGGATGGATACGCAAGATGGAGACAAAGCTAGAACTGGCTTGGCTACGACAGTGGAGCACTACGGCGATGGTGCGGGCTCGCCGAAGTTGAGCTATGGCGACGGGAAGAACAGAGCAAGGGAAAGGAAGAACGGCGACGGCACCAGGGCTTTATAGAGCAGCCAAGGAAGCAAGAGGAAGACACATCATGGCCTTCTCCGCACTAGTGCGAAGCCAAGGGTGGCCACAGGCGTGACTAGAAGCCAGGAGAAGCACGCCGGCGGTGGGGCGGTCGCCATGGCACTGTTCCACTTATTTACAAAATTGCCATTTATTTTCAAAGCCAAATTACTCCCAAATTTGTATAACAACTCAAAAATCTCCAAAAATAAAAGTTGCTCAAAATTCAAAGTTCTACAACTTTGCTTTTATAACCACCCCCCTAATCCGGTCTACATTTTGAGATGCAAATTTGAATTCAAATAGGGGACATTTAAAGAAGTTCGCCTTTTGAAATTACTTCAATTTTTTCATAACAACTTTGAAAACTCCAAAAACAAACTTTGTATAACTTGACAAGCTCTACACTTTTGCTTTTAGGCTCAACCCCAAAATATGCTTAGATTTTGAAATGAGTTTTAAGGGTAGGATTTAAATACTGAAAATCAGGGTTTTCTTGAAAATTCAAATCCAAACCAAATTTTGAACTTGATTCAAACAATACAATTCAACACATACCACATAAAGGTAAACTTGTTTTAGTGTATGCATATCAAAATTTTCACTAAAGGCCAAATGCTTTGCAATGCATATGATGACATGGCAGGTTTTAGTATTTAAACACCTGAGGTGTTACAATCCAGACTGTGAGTCCTAGGGCTCTACGGAGACTATCGACAAAACCACCGCCGTCCAACCTCCTTTCCCACCCCTCCGTGGAGGTGGGATTTTTAATCTCAGCATCAAAAGCCCTCCGTAGGATGGGGAAACCGATGAGGACCGTGCATCTCGTGTTAACAGAAATGCCAACCATGTGCAGCGCTGCGTGAATGAGGACGCCATTGTGCTAGCCGAAGATGCTCGCAATAGAGAATAGCTTGACTCACAAGGGAGGCCACCCCCACTCCACCATAGCCTCGATGATGAATTCATCCATGTCGACGTCCACGATGTCTACAATACCCCAAGTTCCAACTTGGCCGTGGCCGCTAATGAGCTCGCTCGGCTCAAGCAAATGCCAGAGGTCGCCAAGGTCACCACAATGCTTAAAGCTATGCACTGCTAGGTCAATGAGATCCGCTAGGATCAGGGACCTTCCTATTCGACAAGCTCAAATCGCTGATCCATCGCACCAAGATCCAATCGCCGCCCCGGCAGAAGCTGTTTTGCCAACCAACATTGTGATGATGGACGACCCCTTCAGGGGGAGCTAGGGGGAATCGGTTCGACTACCCTCACCAACATGACCAAGAAGTCTATCAAGATGTTTGAGCACACATCAACAACCTTCGGGATGCATGATGTCATATCGATGATCGCGGTTTCTCTCGGCATGAGGAGGAAGTACACCAGCATCAAGAATACGAGCAAGAGTTTGGTAATCCAGACATAGCCCTCCAACCACTTAATGTCGGCAATGCTACAGATCCTGATGGTGATGATCCCAAAGGGCCCCAAGCATTCATGAGAGCACTCTAAACACTCCAGTGGCCCTGTGATTTCAAAATCACTAGGGTCAAGCCCTATGAGGTGTGGATGAACCCCACACAATGGATACAAGCTTATACCACTGCTATGCGCACCACCGGGGGAGATACCAGTGTCAGGGAAAACTATCTTCCTGTCATGCTCACGCCAACCGCAATGAACTGGCTCACGAGCCTCGCCCTGGATTCCATCGGATCTTGGGAACAGTTTAAGAAGGTCTTCACCGACAATTGCATGGCTACATGTACTCAGCTGGGCACCAAGGATGATTTGAATCATATTTATCAAAAACCATCCGAGCTTCTTCGTAGCTACATTAGACATTTTTCTGAGATGAGGAATTCTATTCCCAACATCACGGAAGGAGAAGTCATCACCGCCTTTGTCCAAGGACTCCATCACCATGATCTCCTCTCCAAATTCAATTGTAAGCCACCAAAGGGATTAGCGAGATGATCACGACCGCTGATCTGTACGCTGATGATGAAGAGGATGAAGTTCGCTTCAATGAGGATGTGGGCACTCACTGCCCAACTTGCTATAGCGATGATTGCCCCGATGAATGACGCCAGAGTGACAGCCACTATGACACCATGGCCACCATCATGATAGTGTTTGTGATCGGCCAAAAGGGTCTAAAGCTAGTCAGTATCATCGCCGCTGACTAGACAACATCATCGCCACCATTGATGAACCTCATGCCAAACGTAACTATGATGAGCAGTATAAGAAAATCCTCGAAGGCCCATGCCCCCTCCACAAGAATATCAAGCACAAGATGAAGGACTGCCTGGGTTTGGCTAAGGAGGTCTATGCCAAAAAGAAGGACAACAATAATGATGATGGAGCAAGAGGTCGCTGACCACCTAGGGACAACAATAACGCCTTCTAGAACCACGATAAAGTGGTTGCCACTATCTTTGGGGGCCTCACCACCATCAAGAGAGAAGAGATTGAAAACTCACCGCTGACCAGGTACTCATCGTCAACACAGAAGACGCTATCGCCAACCCTAGCTATTGCCCCAGGTCTAAGGTCCCCATCACCTTTAGCAGGGCTGACCAGTGGGTGGACATCCCTTAGATAGGGCATTTCCCCCTCGTTCTTGATGCAACCATCAAGAAAGTACTCTTTAGGAAAGTACTCATCGACGGTGGAAGCACCCTAAACCTCCTCTTCGCTAGAGCCCTAAAGGAGCTGGGCCTTGGAATAGAAGACCTTTCTCCCTCCGACTCCTTCTAGGGTGTGGTACCTTGTAGGGCATCCAAACCACTTGGAGAGATCACCCTCCCGATACAATTTGGCATAGCTAGCAACTTCTATGTCGAGCACATCAACTTCTACGTCGCTAACTTCAACACTGCCTACCACGCCATACTTGGTTGGCCAGCTCTGGCCAAGTTCATGGCTGTACCATACTATGCCTATCTAGTATTAAAGATGCCTTCGCCTACATGAGTTCTGGCTCTATGGGCCAACCTCTCCATCGCCTATGCCTACAAAACAGAGAGTCTCTCCCTCACTGAAGCCACCGACCTCTCCACCCTGATGGCCAGCATGGTCAACGATGCCAAGACAGTGCCCGCTGATGACCTAGAGATCCCAGCACTAGAGCCTCCTCGTGCCTCCACCAAGTCTAAGGAAATGAAGGAGGTTGGCCTTAGCCTCGACGACCCCACCAAGACCATCAAGATTGGGGCTCATCTCGACCCCAAATAGGAAAGCATGTTCATCTCCTTCCTATGTGCCAACACCGACATGTTTACTTGGAAACCTATAGACATGCCGGGGGTACCACGGGAGAAGATCAAGCACTCCTTGAATGTCTCACTGACTGCCAAGCCGATCAAGCAGAAACTCAGACAATTCACACCATACAAGAAGGAGGCCATTAGGGTAAAAATAAAATGGCTCCTAGCATCTAGATTTATTAAAGAAGTGTATAATCCTGAGTGGTTAGCAAGCCCAGTTCTTGTTCATAAAAAGAATAAAGAATGGATAATGTGCATTGATTACACTGATCTCAACAAACATTGCCCTAAAGACCCCTTTAGTTTGCCTCGGATAGACGAGGTTGTGGACTCCACCACTGACTACGAACTCCTCTCCTTCCTCGACTGTTACTCCAGCTATCACTAGATATCCCTCAAAGAGGACGACCAGATCAAAACATCATTCATCATGCCTTTCGGTGCGTATTTCTATACCACCATGTCCTTTGGACTCAAAAATGTTGGGGCGACCTACCAAAGGGCCATCCAGATGTGCCTTGATCAATAGATAGGCCGCAATGTCAAATCTTACATCGATGATGTGGTCATCAAATACAAAACCACCGACATTCTCCTCACTGACCTCAAAAAAACGTTTGCCAACCTAAAAAGATACAGATGGAAGTTGAACCCTTCAAAGTGCATCTTTGGAGTTCCATCTGACATACTAATGGGCTACATCGTCAACACCCGCGGTATCAAATCCAACCCTGACAAGGTCTCCGCCATCACCAATATGAAACAACCAACCTATGTAAAGGATATACAGAAGCTCACAGGGTGCATGGCTGCTCTCAGCCGCTTTATATCACACCTCGACAAAAAGGGACTATCGTTCTTCAAACTACTTAAGGCCTCCGAGCACTTCTCCTAGTCAGAGGAAGCTGATACAACCTTTGAGCAACTCAAGTTGTTTTTAACAAAGCCTCAATCAGATGAAACCCTACTAATCTACATTGCTGCCACTTCTCGCGTCGTTAGCACAACTATCGTCATCGAGCGTGAGGAAGTTGGACATGCCTATAAGGTACAATGTTCAGTCTACTTCATCAGTGAGAATCTTAACGAGTCCAAAACTCATTACCCTTAGGTTCAAAAGATGTTATACATCATTCTGGTCACATCGCACAAGCTCTACCATTACTTTGAGTACTATAGGATTGCCATGGTGACCGAGTTCCCTCTAGGGGACATCCTCTATAACAAAGAGGCCAATGGCTGCATCATCAAGTGGGTAGTCGAGCTCAGCACTTGTTCCATAGAATTCAGAAGCAGATCGACAATTAAGTCATAGGCGTTGGCTGACTTCGTCGCTAAGTGGACCAAAATCCAAGAGCCCATCCCTGCTACTTGCCCATAACACTAGATAATGTATTTCAATGGTGGCCTTAACATCAACGGTGCTGGCGCTGACATTTTGTTTATTACTCTGACTAAGGACAAGCTCCGATACATCCTCCGAATTCAATTTCTAGCTTCCAATAATGCCACAGAATATGAAGCATGTCTCCATGGACTTCGTATAGCCATCAAGCTCAGTGTCAAATGCCTCATGGTATACAGAGACTCCGCACTGGTCATCAACCAAGTCAACAAAGATTGGTCCTACTCCAGTGAGAAGATGGACGCATACTGCGCCGAGATCAGGAAACTCAAAGGAAAGTTTTATGGTATCGAGTACCACCACATGGTATGAGACCAAAATCAGCTCGCTGACCACCTATCTAAGATAGGCTCTTCTCACACAGCAATTCCACCTAGGGTTTTTGTTCAAGACCTATTTATGCCATCTATTAAGGAAGAGAAGGAAGTTCAAGTAATCCCCCCCCTCGTCGAGTAGCTGGTACTCGCAATACCTTCGCTGACCGTAGATTAGAGGGAACAGTTCATCAAGTACCTCACTAGAGCCGACATACCCACCAATAATACTAAAACTGAATGCCTCATCCATCGCAGCAAGCATTACGTACTAGTGGATGGGAAGTTGATGAGGAAAAGCGCCAAGGAAGGGATACTGTAGAAATGCATCACCCAGGAAGAGGGTGCAAAACTACACTTTGAAATCCACTTTGGTTCCTATGGCAATCGCATGGCCTCCAGATACCTAGTTGGCAAAGCTTTCTGAGCTAGTTTTTATTGGCCAATGGCCATCGTCGACGCAGAAGACCTCATTCGACATTGTGAAGGATGTCAATTTTTTGCCAAGAAGATACGCATGCCCTCGCAGGAATTGTAGACCATCCTAGCTTCTTGGCCTTTTGCATGCTGGAGACTGGACATGATCGGGCCTTTCAAGCCTACACTAGGCGGTTTTTGGTACGTATACATCACCATTGACAAATTCTCCAAGTGGATCAAATACAAGCCGCTTGTTTCAGCCACTACAAAGAAGGCAGTTGAGCTCTTTGAAGATATCATCCATAGATTCGGTCTCCTGAATAGCATTATCACCGACCTTAGAACTACATTCACTAGTTACCATTTTTGGGACTTCTACAAAGATCAGTGCATCTCCGTCAAATACATCTCTGTTGCCCATCCTAGAGCCAACGGCTAGGTCAAAAATGGGCGAATGGCATGATCCTCAATGCCCTTAAAAGAGACTATACCAGAAAGAGGAAAAGCATCTAGGTAGATGGCTCAAAGAGAACCCAGCTATGGTCTAGGGACTGCACACTCAAGCTAGTCGCAACACCGGTGTGTCTCCATATTTTTTGGTCTATGGCTCAGAAGCCATAATTCTAGCGAACATTGCCTTCCGAGCACCTAGAGTGGAACATTATAATGAAGAGCAAGCCACAACTGTTTGGACAGAGGACGTCGATAGAGCTAAAGAAGAATGCCTGATCACTTGCATCCACACAGCTAAATACCTAAAAGGCCTGCAAAGATACTACAATCGCAATATCAAAGGTCATTCATTTGTGGTCAGCGACCTTGTTCTTCGTAGAAAGTGGGAAACTAAAGGGATGCACAAGCTCTCCTCCCCCTAGGAAGGGCCTTATGTGGTCAAAGAGGTTACCTGACTAGGGTCTTACTGGCTATGACATGGAGGGAATCGATATCCCCAATTCATGTCACATCAAGCAACTTATATGTTTCTATCCTTGAAACACTCTAGATATGTACTCTTCACTCCATAATGAATGAAGTTTTTGTCACCATAATTTGTCTCCATTATTTCTCCACTCTAGTTTAATCTCCATTTACGATCACCAGCTCCAAGCTACACCTCAATAAGCTCTGACAATTATACATGATCTCCATAAATGCTACACACATTTTGCTCTATGTTCTTTGGAAAAAAACACTATCTCTGATCTCTCCCAATGCGTGCTATGGGCTCCAGTGCTCTACGTTATGGGTGGTCAATTGTGGTTCCTCGGTCACGTCTGTTCCCCCTACACATGCATGGGCTCTAGTGCTCGATGTTATGGGATACGGGCTAGCTAAGGCCAAGAGCCTAGTAACGAACTAACTGCTCAGACGCTACTTATACCACGTATAAACACGTTAGGGTTAACAACATGTCTCTTTTCACCAAAAACGCTAGGAAGCCGCCTAAACATGCATACAACATCTACATACAACATTTACACAAATACACAAATGTTTGCTTAGGCCCTCGTGCATTTAACTCTCCTTTCCAGTTGTCCCATATAGGTTCCTCTCCACTCAGGTTATTGAGCTTGGCCCTCACCATCTACCTCGCCGAATAGATCAACATCGCTGGCCTACCTCTTTGTCATGTCCTCCACCTCATCTTTCAGCTACTCCTCCTTCATCGCACCCATCCCTCTAGTGAATCCGGCCCCAATCGCTTGAAGATTGATTGCAAGGTAGTGAGACCAGACCACTGACAGGGCATGTGTCATGATGGAGATAACGATGTCTTGGTTGAAGCCTTTGAAGTTCTCCCAAGCTGCCTTGCACCTATCAATGATGGCGTCCAGATAGGGTGGCCTATTGTTGGGCTGAGGAGCTACCTCCATGTCGATATAGTCAAGCACTGGCCTAACTCCGGCCACCACGGCATCAAGTTTTCCCCTCTAGATTTTTGCCTCTAGCTCTAGCATGTCGAACCGCACCTTGGTTCTTCGACGGTATTCTGCAGACACCAAAGGGACTCATGAAACAATCATATTAGCAACATCTCTGACCATGAACTACTCACCTTCCAGATCCTTGGCCAGTTTCTCTGCTCGCCCAGATGCTTTCTCCTTATCCTCTTGGAGTTGACCGATGACTTGACACAACCAACCAAGCTCCGCATCTTGCTTTACAAATGTAATGATCGACAGCAACATCAAAACTGTTCGGTAATGCAGAACAAATTCACTGATTCGCAGTACCTTTCATCTGTTCGGAGACACTTTTTAGCTGCTCAAAGGTGCGCTCTAGCTACTAAGAGCTACTTTTTAGCTGCTCGGAGGTGCACCCCAGCTGCTCGGAGATGGTCTTCAACTACTTGGATAAGATGCCCTTTTGGTACTCAAGGTCCTTGGTGTTTGATTCAACAAGATCCCTTTTGTGCTGAGCCCTCTAGATGTTCTTCTCCATCAGTTTCATTGCCTCCTTTAGCTTCTCATTCTCCTTGGCAAGGGGCTCCTTCCTTTTGATCAACTGCTGCCATTGTATGGTAGTTCGTGCTATGCCCTGCAAAGCACCAAGATTATAAAGGACCATAGTCTCCAATGCTAAAGATGGACACCACTGATGCAATACTAACCTCAATTTGCTTCATAGATATGGAAAGGGTGGACCGTAGCCTCTTCACCTCCCTGGTGGTATCCTCCTCTTCCATGACCACAACTTCCACCCCTCACTTGCAGAAGATGCAGACAGTTTGAGATCACGATCATTCACGCTCAATCTCCTTGACCTCATCCTTTTCCTCCACAGCCAGGGGCGCTCCCTGGGGGCTCGGTGGCCGCACAGAGTGATCGACCATGCCCTGTGGCATCTTAGGGCGCGCTGCTTGCTCCTCTGATGTGCCGGCCTCTACGCCCCTGATTCTAGCACAATGTTGGTAGCTCCCACTTCTACCCTCAAAGACTCGGTGGTTCTCACCATTGCTTCTGGTGTCTCCATTGACTCGCCCATCGTTGTCGCCGACCACCCTCCACCTCCAACTCCATCAGTAGTGGTGGTCGAATCCTCCACAAACTGATGAGCACTCAGGCACTCTAGGATGGAGTCTTCCCGTAATGTCTCCCTCGGCTGCTCACCAGTCTGGCCTGAAGGATTTAGATCCTCCACACCCCCCGTTATGCATCAGATTAGCTCATCGATCACCGCAACTATAAAAATCAGATAGCTACTGATCCCAAAGCAAAAGATACTTACACATTAGCTTCTCGATAAATGGTTTTGAACCGGCACAGCCTTCTTGAGCACCTAGGCACTACTCTAGGGTCAACCCATGTGTCCTGGGCTAGAGGTCTTGTGGCCCCGCCGTTGGTGTGTTCTCTGCCTGCTGCTCGGGGACTCCCTCCCCTCCCTTCGATTGCACCTTCATGCATGTGTTGCACGATGATGCTTTAGTGCTTGGAGGGGGAGCTACTGGAGCCTCATCGTTGTCCGACCACTCGGACATCACCGCACTCTACGTCCGAGTGATCCGATCACCACCAAATGAGATGTTGGCCCTCTTGCGGGGAGCTACATCCGCCGTTCTTCTCTTCTTTTGGACCGGCTCATCTTTTGCTGCTCTTTTCCCCTAAACTTTCTTCGATACCGGGGGGGACTCTCCCTTCAACCAGCACCTTCGCCTCTAGATTTGGATGAGGTGCTGATGGCACCTTCCTTCGGCTAAGTGGTTGGCCTGGCATCCACTGCTTTTGGCCAATTGCTCCTTGGCACACCTAAGAAGTACGTCGCCCATTCCTGCCAATGGATCTTTCCACAAGCGAATCAGTCCACAGCTCAGCGATAGCATGGGATAAAAGCACTAGGAACAACATTTGAGATTTTTACCTGAGGACGTGGGTTCATGCAGTTGAAGGGCTTTGGCTGCCCTGACATAGTGTACGACACATTTAGAGTGAATAGTTCAACATCCTAGTGTAGCATAGCCTCCTTCATCAGTCTCTCCATCCTCTCCCGAGTGCCGTCAGTATCTCCTTTGAAGTCAAAGCCCGGATGAGCCCTCTCCTTGCAGGGCTAGACACGGTGTAGTATGAAGTTCACCACCACCACCACTTCATTTGCCTTTATGCCCCTCATTAGCTTGAGGAGCTCCTTCACCTATTCCATATCAGCACTGGTCAGTTTTTCTGACCAGCTCTTTTGATTCTCTGGAATATGGTCGACATCGCATCGGATGGTAGGATCACTTTGCTTCATATAGAACCACCTGGTATTCCACCCCTTCAGCGAGGTATTCAGTGACATAGGAAGGTATTCACCCACCATCCCATCACGGAGCTATAGATACACACCACCGACAACTTTGGAACCTCCCCCTCCTTTCTTCTTCAGCCAAAAAAGTGTCGGAAGAGATTGAAATGGGGAATAATGCCAAGATACACCTCGCAGAAGTGGATAAATATAGAAATGTGCAAAATAGTGTTCGGATGAAGATTATACAGGGTCACTCCCTAATACTCCAATAGATCCCATAAGAAAGGATGTACAGGAAGCCCTAATCCATGCCAGAAATAATCTTCGAATACAATGATTTCGTCGGTGTGTGGCATCGAATAGGGCTCACCATCGGCCGGACGCCATCTGGTGGTGACACGGTCAGTAAGAACACCCGCCTCCACCATATCGTTGAGCTCCGTCTGCCCCATGAGTGATGGTACCCATTCCTTGTCATGACTTGTTCTGTCGGCCGCCTTCTTCATGTTACCACCTCCCCTCTTTAGCACCATCCCTCAGATCTAGAGTGCATGTGAATGCGAATGGGGGAGCGCGAGGGCAAGAAGGAAGATGAAGTGGCGGAGTGGCAAAGGTGGGAGCGTGGAGTGCGGCGACACAGTTATAAAGACACCAAACCTACTTTTCGCATTCAAGGGTTTTTGGGAAACCACACAATGCTGATTTGCGCCCTTCCAAATTCCCCAAAGCTATGTGGTGGACTGTTATCTGGGCTACCGTGCAACTGTGACCCCTGTTGCCCATTTTTCAACGCAACTTGGTACTGCACACCGAATATTCGCCGATCACTCCATAATACCAACAAGGCTCAGTAATTTCTACTGTACAGTCATTACTCTAGCTTTTTCTCCATGATTTGAGTAATCGGCACTTCCTAATTTATTTAAGATTTTCACTTGTGGCTCGGGGACTATGTCATCATTATGATTCGGTTTCTCACCATACTAGGGACTTTTTTGGTTACTGTTGTTTCTGACTTGGCACCACGTGACCACATCACCTACTATTAGGCTCGGGGACTAAGTGGGCACACTTCACCTTGCGGTGAATGTGCGCTTTTCATTTCAAGGCTCAGCCCATGGACTGGTTGCCTGCTCAGCTGATCTTCTACCTTTCTTCTATTTTCTGGACCCTGGCACCACGTGACCATGTCACCTACTGTCAGGCTTAGGGACAAAGTGGGCACACTTCACCTTGTGGTGAGTGTGTTTTCTTTAATCTAGAAGACTCTGTGCCTCCTAAAGTTGAAGAAGATTATCTCCCTTTCTTGTGGTCCGACTCTAAGTGGGCACACTTGGTGCACTATGAGGAAAATTTTGATTTTGAACTTGAGCTCCTTACATCCTTCTAGCAAGCCTTACTTGGGTAAGCCCATGCTCGGCTGCACAGTTAAGCTAGTCGGTTACAGTCCACAACTACTCGGTGACTCATTAGGGTGGTCGGACCATGAGTTTGACTACTCGACTTTGTTTATACCTGCTCAGATAAGCTCAAGATAGTGTTGCACAGTAGATACAAGGCGCTTAGGGACTAGCTATGGGGGTATGACCTTGGATACCCATGGTAGACTACATGGGCTGGGCCGCCAGGGGTGGTCCAGCCCACAAGATGAAGCCTTGCGGAGCACGACACTACTCGATGTGCCCCGCAAGACATTAGGAAGATATTATGAAGGTACGGTGTAATCTATTAGGATATGTTATGATCCCATGATCCCTGTAATATGTTATTACTTACCGGTTATCTCCTAGATCTAACTGACTTGTAACCCTACCCCTCGGCTATATAAGGTAGGTAGGGGACCCCCTCAAAATACATGCAATATCATATGATAGCCAATACAAACCAACAGATCATAGGAGTAGGATATTACATCGTGCTGATGGCCCAAACCTGTCTAACTCTTATGTCTCTGTTGCCTTCTTGTTCTTGATTACGCACACTACTACCGATCAATCTACCTTCATGGGATACCCCTCGGAGGACTATCGATGATATTCCATCAACAATCATACTCCGCTTGGCATAGTCTTGTGGGCTAGGCCTCTCCTAGTGGCTTAGCCCATGTACAACCTTAAGGGTATCGGAGGTCATACCCCCATAGCTAGTCCCCAAGCGCTTTGTATCCACTAAGCAACTCCATGTCGAGCTTGTCCGAGCTATCCAATTTGTTGCTGATCACCTAGAGCAGGCTTCTGAACAGTTTAACTGGGAGCCAAGCTATTAAAACAAGCATCCGAGCTGTTGAACAGGCCGTCCAAGCTATTGAACATGTTGTCTGAGCTGTTGAACACATCATCCGAGCTACTGAACATGTCGACCAAGCTACTAAAACAGATGCTCGAATAGTTCAACTGGTTGCTAAGCCTAGACTTACTTGGAGTTGTCAAAAGGATGTAAGGATCTCAAGTAATTTTTTTGACATCTCCATCTTAGGTGAAGTGTGCCCACTTAGCTTCCAGGCAGTGAAGTTGGATGCTTAGTGTCTTAGTCATCATAGAGGAACTTAGTCCCTCCAGAGCAAGATAGATGCTAAGCATCCATGCCTTAGGCAGAGTTGACTCTTAGAGCCAAACATAGAGCAACGATAATCATCCATGACTTAGTCATGTCAAAGTGTGTCGGGTCCTTGAAATAAGCACATTCACCGCAAGGTGAAGTGTGCCCACTTAGTCCCTAAGCCTGATAGTAGGTGAAGTATTCACGTGGTGCCAAGATCTAGAAAGGTAGTTTACAGGTGCTAACCTAGTCCCCAGTGTCACAGAACCGACCAATTTATAAGAATACAAGTATAATGGCAATCCGTAAACGGTCGCACTGTCATACTTGAATCCATATAAACCCGGTAGTCCATCGAGTACCACGACGGGTCTCGATAAACGATTTACAACAACCAAGATCGTATAGGATTCAACATACATGCCACATATTACATACGGTTCGTAGATACTTTTCATCATCAGAGTACGAATAAAAAGTTATTACAAACTGAGTTTGGTAAACAAAGCGGAAGCAAACAAGTTCGAAGATAAAGTTTCCAACATAGTTTGATACAGTGCCAAGCCAGATCACGGTCCACAAAAGCAAAGATAGGAATTACTAAAGAAGCCTGCCCAAGGCTTACTCCTCATCCACAGTGGGATAGAAGCAACTCTTGCAATAACCATGATACACAGTGCCATCTGCAACAATGGGAAAATAAACCCTGAGTACGAGAAGTTACTCAGCTAGACTTACCCGTCATGAACCAGAAATAAAATGACTCCAAGGATTATGCAAGGCTGTATAAGTGGACGTAACTTGACAACATTTTGCGAAAAAGGCAATTAACCGTTGTACAGTTGTGATTCTTTTATCAAGTTAATTGTAACTATCCATTTCTAGATTAGCAACTATCCTGTGCCAAACATGTGGTATATTATTTAGAATCATACAATAGTAACCATAGCAGGTATTGTAATCCCATATTCATTTGAACCATCATGTTTCATAATATAGTTGCTACGATGTTGGGACTAGCCAAGTTTCTCACTATCCGGGAGAGACGGCGATTCGAATCGATTTCAACCAGCTGGGAATTTATTCCTAACACAAACCCAGATCTATCAGCCACGATAGTCTTAGGTCACCTTTGGTACAACTCAGGTACACATTTCGCGGGTCCGTACCGCGCCACACAATCTGGAACACCAGATGCCAGGATGCTTAGGCCAAGCCTGCCCTTGGGCTCAGTCTGATCGTTCCCCGGAAGGAGCGCACAACAGAATGGTTCCCGGCCTGAGTTGAATTACTCGGCTTCGCGGTCGGAACGAGTTATCCGGCCAGCTAAGTGAGAGGCATGTGTTTAATCTTGTCAGAAGCGCCAACAACAGTACGGTCCTTAATCGACACAGACGGGGATAAATCCACACCCAAGACCTCCATGTCTTGTTGCTTCTTTATCGACGTCCCGTCCAGTCTCAATTTATTTTTACCACATGGTTCTGTTCCACGATAGCAGATATAGCCAACCGTGCTCTGGTATCCACCTATCTCTCGCAGGTGACAGGACATCACCCGACTTCTACCGGTCTAAGCATGGCTAAGCATATAATCGATCCTGGACCTATACCGGTTAAAGGGTTAATATCTGGACAAGGAATGTACATGCATCAAGTGGTTTCATTCAACTCTTATACCTAATGCATCAATCATAAATACGTAAGTAAACATTTGTAAATTATTGGGAGACTTATAATGCTCCGGGGCTTGCCTCGCAGAAAGGAAGTAGGGCGGTGGTCAGGGCACTCCGGAAGCTCCTCAGGGTTCTGCTCCACGCCTTCGGGAGCTGCGGCTTGCGGATCCTCCTACGGGTTCCTTTCCTCTGCTTCTTCGAATTCCAGCAACGTGATCTCTTCCTCCGATCCTAGATGCATGAGTATGGTATGAGTATTACGAATGCATAATGTTAACAAGTGCATCGCGTTGTTTGAGTAGGTGCATATCTCTTCTCGATTACTACTTAACTATTTCTACAATGCATCGACTATGCCACAACCAGCAGCTACTTGTTTCACTCATAACTAGAGTTCTACAAATCCAAAAACAGTGATCCTAGACTTTCTGGAAAGCTTATCAAATTCTCTACAACTTTGTTATTAACCATTTTTACAGTCTACATTAGTTTCAACATGTAACTCATCACATTCTAGAATTAGTCCGGAAATGATTTAACATGCAATATAAAGTAAGAATACTTCTACTTTATGTAATCATTCCAAATTTGACAAACTAGAACCTACCAACAGTGTAAGCATACCAATTACAGTTAAGATGATATAATGGTGAAGCCCAAACTATTTATTAAATTGCCTTTATTATTTTATTTAGATATCTAGGTTAAATAATAAATATATATCAGATGTGCTTAATAAATTCTCAAAAATTTACAGAGCCTTACTAATGCTATCAAAGGACTACTATAAAAATTTCATGTTATTTTACTAAGTAGAACATTCTATACAAAAATGATAAGGAAGCAAGGCTTGAAATAGCATAAATGGAAAATCCTATTGAAAAGTGTCAAGCAATAGATTTCTTATTTTTCTTAACATCCATATGGTACTAGCATCACCTCCAACAAATTTCATGAATTTTGGACTCATAATTAATTTATAAAAATTTATGCAAGGATTAACTATTTATAAAAGAAAAATCTATAACTATAGATCTACACATGCACTGGTCCTCAAATTTTTACCCAAGCTCATGTATGACAAGAATAGCCTACCACAAAAATTTCATAATTTTTGGAGCACAGGAACTCTAGATATAAAATAAACAAATTTGAATGCATTCAAAAGCACATTTCAAATCCTTATTTAAATCTCCAGAAATTTCTACTGTTGAAGCCAAGAACATATTTTTACTAAATACTACACTTCCTAAGCAACACAATCATATTTATTTCACAATTTTTGGAGCTACCAAACTGAAGATACAAAAATCACAAATCACACTTGAATCTGAAATTTTTGAACTAGCCTACTCTACTTCTGTCGCTGACCGGTGGGACCTGTCGGTCAGAGGACCCCACATGTCATCGACACCGAAGCAGAGTGGCGGCGCTGTACGCTGCGGGCACGGCCAGAGCTCACCGACGGCGAACTCGCCGGCGGTGACATCATCACACGATGATCTATCCGACTTCGCGCATTGATTGAGCTACGTGGGTGGCCTTCTCGTCGGAGCTAGCGGCTACGGCGGCGGCCATGGCGGGGCTCCGAGAGCTCGGCGGCTGCTGCTGCGAGGAAGAAAGGCCGAGGCAACATGAAAACGGAGTGCGGCTGAGTGCGGGCGGGCGTTGGCGTGATGAAGGCGCGCTCGGGCGCGGCGTGGCCTGCGCGGACAGACCGGCGGCGACGCGCGGCCGTTTCCCACGCCACGCGGCGGCAATGCTCTGCGCCGGTCGGCCACTGTGCCGGTCGATTCAGTTAGTCAGAAACGCGATGGCCGAGCCTGACGACGAGTTTTGACACTCCTTTAACCGCTAATCCGTAGCTTCGCAGCGAAAACGATCTACATGGTTTTTGTAGCCCGAAGTACCAGCTACAACTTTGGTTCAAGCACTTCGTTCTAATTCGCAATAGAGACGGAGTAATCTCGTGCCCAACCTTGGCTGTCAGTCGGTCAGTCGATCAACCACTTAGAAAAATTTCTTAAGTGTTGAAGTCAAGGTTTTGATGATTCTTGTGATCCAATTTCAAACATGTTAGGAGCTGAATCAGTCAGAGACCCAAAAATAAAAGTTGTTCCTTATGTCAAATACTACAACTTTGCTTTAGTGAACTCCTCCATGCAAGGTCCCTAACACCTAGTTCAACTTTAGTCAAACATGTCACTTTGAAATCATGATACACATTCAAACCATGGCTAAATGACCAAACTAGCCCTAGCACTAAATACCAAAGTTGTTCCTAATGATATCCTAAGCATGTTAAAACAATTTGCAAGGTCATTTAAGCATTTCATGTAGTAGTCACTCATATAACTATTTAGGTCAACACATGAAATATCACTTAAGTGCTTGATCATGAAATGTGGCCTTCATGAACAAGGTTCCTTTTGTTAACCTAAGTGTAGCTAAGGTGTTTTAGTAACTAGCACTACCCACTTGCATTCATTTGTACATGATCATATGCATATGTTCTAAGAAACACGAGATAACAAGCAATGTTTCATATGTTTCGATCAAATGTTTCAATTGTAAATGATGATTTATGAATGCTTGATGCTCATGCTCATGTTATGCAAGTCATGTTATGCAAGTCAAGTTATGCAAGGCTAACACCCGAGGTGTTCTAAGAAACGAGCTATGAACTGCGGTCCTCTATCCGAGATTATGGTCCTGGGTACTCCATGCAATTTCACGATCTGGGATACGTATATCTCAACGTATTTCCCAACTATATACCTCGTATTCACGGGTATAAAGTGTGCTGACTTGGTAAGACGATCAACAATGACCCAGATTGAGTCATGACCTTGTGGCATTGTTGGAAGGCCTGTGATAAAGTCCATGCTGATTTCCTCCCATTTCCATCCTGGAATAGGCAATGGCTGAAGTAATCCAGCAGTTTTCATGTGGACGGCTTTCACTCTACTGTAGTTATCACACCTAGCAACATAGGCTGCGATCTCTTTCTTCATCTTAGTCCACCAAAAACGGGTTCTTAGATCTTGATACATTTTACTACTACCCGGGTGGATGGACAATTTGGACGAGTGAGCTTCTTCTAAGATTTGATTCCTTAGCTCACGGTCTTTTGGCACCACTAGTCGATCCTCAAACCATAATACACCTCTTTCGTCCAATCTAAAATGTTTGGTTTCTTGCTCTTGCATTTTTCTCTTGATGTGACTTATTCCTACATCTGTCTGCTGTAGCTCTATGATTCTGCCCTCAAGCGAACAACTGATTGTGATATTGTGGAGTACAGCAGGATGTAGCAAGTTGAATCCATCTTCCAATAGTGCTTCCATAGTGTTACAATGGGACTTCCGACTAAGTGCATCAGCTACTACATTGGCTTTGCCCGGATGGTAATGCACTTCCAAATTATAGTCCTTAATTAATTCCAACAATCTACGTTGTCTCATGTTCAGTTCTGGCTGGGTAAAGATATACTTGAGGCTTTTGTGGTCAGTATAGATATGACATACATTGCCCAACAAGTAATGTCTCCATATCTTTAATGCATGGACAACGGCTGCCAGTTCCAAATCATGTGTAGGATAGTTGACTTCATGTTTCCTCAATTGCCGAGAGGCATATGCAATTACTCTCCCTTCTTGCATAAGCACACATCCCAAACCTATTCCTGAGGCATCACAAAATACATCAAAAGGCTTTCCAATGTTGGGTTGTGCTAGCACAGGTGCTGTGGTCAACAAAGTTCTAAGGGTGTGAAAAGCGGTTTCACATTCTGGTGTCCATTTGTATTTCTCATCTTTCTGAAGTAGTCTGGTCATAGGCTTAGCTATTTTTGAGAAATCTGGAATAAACCGACGATAGTATCCTGCTAACCCTAGAAAACTCCAAACTTCATGAACCGAAGTTGGGGCTTTCCACTCCATGACCTCTTGTACTTTTGATGGGTCTACTGAGATTCCATCTCTCGATAAAATGTGACCTAAGAAAGGTACTTTGCTCATCCAAAATTCACATTTGCTAAACTTGGCATATAGCTTATGCTCCCTCAATCTGGATAGGACAATCCTCAGATGTTCTTCATGATCTGACTCATTTTCTGAATAAATCAATATGTCATCGATAAACACGACCACAAACTTATCCAGTTCGGGCATGAATACCGAGTTCATTAGGTACATAAAATAGGCTGGGGCATTTGTTAGTCCGAAAGACATAACCAAATACTCGTATAAGCCGTACCTAGTAGAGAAAGCGGTTTTAGGTATATCCTCCGGTCTGATCTTTATCTGATGGTACCCTGATCTCAAGTCAATTTTGGAGAATACCTTTGCCTTCGCTAGTTGATCGAACAAGATGTCAATGCGGGGCAATGGATATTTGTTCTTGATGGTCACAGCATTGAGTGGTCTGTAATCTACACACATTCTCAGTGACTTATCCTTCTTTTTCACAAACAATGCTGGGCATCCCCATGGAGATGAGCTAGGTTGGATAAGACCTTTGTCCAATAGATCTTGCAATTGAACTTTAAGTTCTGCTAACTCATTGGGTGGCATCCTATAGGGCCTTCTGGATATGGGTGCGGTACCTGGCACTAATTCAATCTTAAATTCCACGTCCCTATCCGGTGGTAGACCTGGTAATTCCTCTGGAAATACATCCAGAAACTCACAAACCACTGGAATATCACATATGGTGGTGGCTTGGATAGCATAGGCTAAATGTTGGGGTTCGAAATCGCGGGAGAGTGGAACTAGAAAAGCATTCCCTCCCGTGGGTTCTCTCAACATAATAGTACGGGTGCTAGTGTCAATAAGAACACCATGATCCTTCATCCAATTCATGCCTAAGATTACACTTATCGACAACCCCGGTAATATTATCAAATCTGTTGTGTACTCTCTCCCTTGTATCAAGATGAGTACGTTTTTGACTATCTTTTTGGTAGTAACAGTACCCCCTGCTGAACTTATGTTAAAACCCCCTTTACTTACTTCTATAATTTCTTGATCATGTCTAGATGCAAATGCTTGACTCATAAATGAATGAGAAGCTCCCGAGTCAAATAAAACAACTGCGGGATGTTTGTTGACAAGAAACATACCAGCCGTGACAACTTCTCCGGTGGGCACTTCCTCCACAGCGGTATAATGCACTTGTCCCTGACGTGCCCTGGCATTCACCTGCCTCTGATTGTTCTGATTTGAGTTGCTATTCCTCTTGGGGTGGGGGCACTCCTTGGACCAATGACCCAGTTGGTTGCAGTTGAAACAAGGTTGATTACTTTTGAATCCGGTGGAGCTGTCCTGATTTCCATTTCCTTTTGGTAGGGCAATAGTGAACGCCTTACGAAACGGTTTCTGTGGCCTATTATTCTGAGCTTTCGGTGGTGGAGGCCTGAACTTGGATGCAGGTGGACGGGATTGTGGCCTAGCTGCGATAGGCGCTTTTGACTGGAAAGATCCGGATGCACCGGCCTCATAGGCCCTCTTGCGACCCTTAGCAACTGCATGCAGGTTGTTGTGGTTTTCTTGGGTCAAGGCATCACTAATAAACTCATTATACGTGGCACATCTAGAATTTGCCATAGTCTTCATTAATTTGGTACCCAGACCTCGCTTGAAACTCTCAATCTTTTTCTCTTTAGTATCCACGAAACTTGGAGCATATCTTGACAAGTTGTTGAATGCGTGCATATATTCTGTGAGTGACTTTGTTCCCTGAGTGAGCCTCATAAATTTGGCTGCTTTCATGCGCATCAGGCCCGGGGGAATATGGTGTCCCCTAAAAGCCAGCTTGAACTGATCCCAGGTCACTCTCGCATCAGCAGGCAGAGACGACAGGAAGTGTGTCCACCAGATTCCTACTGGTCCTTGCAGCTGATGAGAAGCATATTCAGCTTTCAGGTGCTCTGTGACCCTTAGTAGACGAAATTTCTACTCGATGGTATTTAGCCACTCATCGGCCTGCAGTGGTTCCTCAGCCACCTTGAAGATCGGAGGCTTCGTGTCCAGAAACTCCTTGAATGAACTGTGCTGATTTGGCTCGGCCCCTAGTTGCTGTGGGTGGCCACGAGCAGTGTTTTGCGCGATGAGGCGCAAAGCTTCCTCCAATGTCCTTTGGCTTCCTAGGAACTGGGTAAAGAATTCCTGAGCAGATGGTGGCGGTGGGGGTGGCAAGTCATCCTGGTTGCCATCCTGGCTGCTACTAGCTCCAGCACGGGTGCGCGTCATCTGCGAAGTTGCAACAATAAGCGATTATTGGTCGATGCCAAAAGATTGCAGATGAATTAGGTACTCATGCCAAACTAAAATTACTGGAGAAAATTCTCAAAAGCACAATAAAAACAGAGGCATAATAATTCATTCTCGCAACATGACATCGCCAATTTGACCACTTATCGTGCTCATAACGCGTGTAAATTTAAAGCGTGATTACCGTCAAGAACTGGAATTGCATTGACGTTCAACCAAATGTGCGATTAACATTACATGATAGTCTAGTTACTAATGCCAACTTGGAACTACAGGTCCATTACAGAATAAAGGTGATACACGAGTCCTACTAAGTGCTAAGCGACCTAATCCTCATCATGATCACTATCAAGGTCAGACGCAGAACCATCTCCTTCCTCAGGTTCTACTTCTTCTTTAGGCTCCACTTCTTCTTCTTCCTCGTACCCTTCTAGATCCATTTCTGCGGCTCTAGGTGGGACATAAGGGTGGAGCTGATTGTGCAGTAGATGAACCTCTTCATGCAGATTATCGTTGTATTCTTCCGCATTGGCCAGCTGCTGTCCTAGCTCAAACTGTTGAGCCCTCAGGACATCTTCCCTGGACCAAGCTGCATTTCGCTGGTGAGTTAACCGAGTCATTTCTTCAGTGAGCCTCTCTATCTCGGTGTCGTGCTCCCTCTGAAGCTGATGTCGGTCTTCGCGGGCATGACCAAGAGCACCAGACACACGTCTGAGGCTACCTTCAACTCCATCTAACACTCTCATCACTACGAACATGGCGCTCATGGCAGGGTTATCGCTGTTCTGCCCTTCTGCTGCACCAATTTCCAAGGGTCTTCCTCTTGCCTACTGCCATGAGTTAGTGGAGGGATTACCTCTTGGAAAGACTCCAACCAAAGCGGCTGCCAGCTCCTGAGGAAAACGATCCATGATATCCCTCAGGATCCCAAAGGCTGCCCTGCCAGCTGCTTCTTCAGCAGTCCTGCCAGTTGACTCATAACACCAACCTGTCCACTCAGAACCGTCATCTCGGGGACGGACAATGGCCTCCACAGTAACTAAGAGACCTTCTCCCAACCGCTCATTTGCCCAGAAGTAGCGGGGTTCCATTCCATCGGGATAACCTACATAGCTGAGCACTCTCCACAAGAGTGTAGGCATCCCAAACTCTCCAAGGAACGTGTGACGTTGATGGGTACGTGGAGCAAGCTGACGGCTAGGAGCTCTGCCTCTGGTGGACTTGCGAGCAGTCTGCTTGGTGTGTGCCATCTGCACCATCAACATGTACCCTTTTGTGAGACAATGCCATAATGGATAAGAGTTACATAACCGAGTAAGAATTTTATAAGGGGAGGAACCAGGTAGTTTTGTGAATGGTAATTTAACATGATGCATGCTCGTTCCGTACGTCCTTACAAACTTAGGAAAAATTTGTTTCTAACGGTAGACACGGTGGCATACATACGTTCTCTCATATAGATCGTAACTAGTCAAACTACATGTTTTGTTGTTAGTGTACCTGCATAAAATTTCATTTCAGCCCTAAACCCATAATGAAATATGCAGAATGTAATTGTAAATACTTTCATATATGTATCCCCATACATATACTTCCGTATCAATCTACCCAACAATAATTTAAACCCACAATTAAATACGTACCATGTACACATGCAAGCATGCATACATAGCCGTACCAAAGCTAACTCTTCCCGACCACATGCTCACATCTTGCGGTCATACACTCATCTTACCTTGGCGTAGAGGCATTTGATCCATACATTACCACTCAAGTGAATGGCATCCATACTATAGCACGCCGTATGGACGACGAAGTAAAAACCCCCATGTTAGTACTTAAATAGCCACCTAATAGTCCTTAATCTGGGCATAAGGAAAGTGATCATTGGCACACTTTAGATTTCAAATACCTATTAAATAACTATTAGTTGCTAGAGAAGGGTTTTTGGAACACAAAAACTTTTGTTTTAAATACACATGTGACAATTAACGTTGAATCCTTCTCTGATACCAGCTGTCGCAGAACCGACCAATTTATAAGAATACAAGTATAATGGCAATCCGTAAGCGGTCGCACTGTCATACTTGAATCCATATAAACCCGGTAGTCCGTCGAGTACCACGACGGGTCTCGATAAACGATTTACAACAACCAAGATCGTACAGGATTCAACATACATGCCACATATTACATATGGTTCGCAGATACTTTTCATCATCAGAGTACGAATAAAAAGTTATTACAAACTGAGTTTGGTAAACAAAGCGGAAGCAAACAAGTTCGAAGATAAAGTTTCCAACATAGTTTGATACAGTGCCAAGCTAGATCACGGTCCACAAAAGCAAAGATAGGAATTACTAAAGAAGCCTGCCCAAGGCTTACTCCTCATCCACAGCGGGATAGAAGCAACTCTTGCAATAACCATGATACACAATGCCATCTGCAACAATGGGAAAATAAACCCTGAGTACGAGAAGGTACTCAGCTAGACTTACCCGTCATGAACCAGAAATAAAATGACTCCAAGGATTATGCAAGGCTGTATAAGTGGACGTAACTTGACAACATTTTGCGAAAAAGGCAATTAACCGTTGTACAGTTGTGATTCTTTTATCAAGTTAATTGTAACTATCCATTTCTAGATTAGCAACTATCCTGTGCCAAACATGTGGTATATTATTTAGAATCATACAATAGTAACCATAGTAGGTATTGTAATCCCATATTCATTTGAACCATCATGTTTCATAATATAGTTGCTACGATGTTGGGACTAGCTAAGTTTCTCACTATCCGGGAGAGACGGCGATTTGAATCGATTTCAACCAGCTAGGAATTTATTCCTAACACAAACCCAGATCTATCAGCCATGATAGTCTTAGGTCACCTTTGGTACAACTCAGGTACACATTTCGCGGGTCCGTACCGCGCCGCACAATCTGGAACACCAGATGCTAGGATGCTCAGGCCAAGCCTGCCCTTGGGCTCAGTCTGATCGTTCCCTGGAAGGAGCGCACAACAGAACGGTTCCCGGCCTGAGTTGAATTACTCAGCTTTGCGGTCGGAACGAGTTATCCGGCCAGCTAAGTGAGAGGCATGCATTCAATCTTGTCAAAAGCGCCAACAATGGTACGGTCCTTAATCGACACAGACGGGGATAAATCCACACCCAAGACCTCCATGTCTTGTTGCTTCTTTATCGACGTCCCGTCCGGTCTCAATTTATTTTTACCACATGGTTCTGTTCCACGATAGCAGATATAGCCAACCGTGCTCTGGTATCCACCTATCTCTCGCAGGTGACAGGACATCACCCGACTTCTACCGGTCTAAGCATGGCTAAGCATATAATCGATCCTGGACCTATACCGGTTAAAGGGTTAATATCTGGACAAGGAATGTACATGCATCAAGTGGTTTCATTCAACTCTTATACCTAATGCATCAATCATAAATATGTAAGTAAACATTTGTAAATTACTGGGAGACTTATAATGCTCCGGGGCTTGCCTCGCAGAAAGGAAGTAGGGCGGTGGTCAGGGCACTCCGGAAGCTCCTCAGGGTTCTGCTCCACGCCTTCGGGAGCTGCGGCTTGCGGATCCTCCTGCGGGTTCCTTTCCTCTGCTTCTTCGAATTCCAGCAACATGATCTCTTCCTCCGATCCTAGATGCATGAGTATGGTATGAGTATTACGAATGCATAATGTTAACAAGTGCATCGCGTTGTTTGAGTAGGTGCATATCTCTTCTCGATTACTACTTAACTATTTCTACAATGCATCGACTACGCCACAACCAGCAGCTACTTGTTTCACTCATAACTGGAGTTCTACAAATCCAAAAATAGTGATCCTAGACTTTCTGGAAAGCTTATCAAATTCTCTACAACTTTGTTATTAACCATTTTTACAGTCTACATTAGTTTCAACATGTAACTCATCACATTCTAGAATTAGTCCGGAAATGATTTAACATGCAATATAAAGTAAGAATACTTCTACTTTATGTAATCATTCCAAATTTGACAAACTAGAACCTACCAACAGTGTAAGCATACCAATTACAGTTAAGATGATATAATGGTGAAGCCCAAACTATTTATTAAATTGCCTTTATTATTTTATTTAGATATCTAGGTTAAATAATAAATATATATCAGATGTGCTTAATAAATTCTCAAAAATTTACAGAGCCTTACTAATGCTATCAAAGGACTACTATAAAAATTTCATGTTATTTTACTAAGTAGAACATTCTATACAAAAATGATAAGGAAGCAAGGCTTGAAATAGCATAAATGGAAAATCCTATTGAAAAGTGTCAAGCAACAGATTTCTTATTTTTCTTAACATCCATATGGTACTAGCATCACCTCCAATAAATTTCATGAATTTTGGACTCATAATTAATTTATAAAAATTTATGCAAGGATTAACTATTTATAAAAGAAAAATCTATAACTATAGATCTACACATGCACTGGTCCTCGAATTTTTACCCAAGCTCGTGTATGACAAGAATAGCCTACCACAAAAATTTCATAATTTTTGGAGCACAGGAACTCTAGATATAAAATAAACAAATTTGAATGCATTCAAAAGCACATTTCAAATCCTTATTTAAATCTCTAGAAATTTCTACTGTTGAAGCCAAGAACATATTTTTACTAAATACTACACTTCCTAAGCAACACAATCATATTTATTTCACAATTTTTGGAGCTACCAAACTGAAGATACAAAAATCACAAATCACACTTGAATCTGAAATTTTTGAACTAGCCTACTCTACTTCTGTCGCTGACCGGTGGGACCTGTCGGTCAGAGGACCCCACATGTCATCGACACCGAAGCAGAGTGGCGGTGCTGTATGCTACGGGCGCGGCCAGAGCTCGCCGACGGCGAACTCGCCGGTGGTGACATCATCACACGATGATCTACCCGACTTCACGCATTGATTGAACTACGTGGGTGGCCTTCTCGTCGGAGCTAGCGGCTACGGCGGCGGCCATGGCGGGGCTCCGAGAGCTCGGCGGCTGCTGCTGTGAGGAAGAAAGGCCGAGGCAACGCGAAAACGGAGTGCGGCTGAGTGCGGGCGGGCGTTGGCGTGATGAAGGCGTGCTCGGGCGCGGCGTGGCCTGCGCGGACAGACCGGCGGCGACGGGTGGCCGTTTCCCGCGCCACGCGGCGGCAATGCTCTGCGCCGGTCGGCCACTGTGCCGGTCAATTCAGTTAGTCAGAAACGCGATGGCCGAGCCTGACAACGAGTTTTGACACTCCTTTAACCGCTAATCCGTAGCTTCGCAGCGAAAACGATCTACATGGTTTTTGTAGCCCGAAGTACCAGCTACAACTTTGGTTCAAGCACTTCGTTCTAATTCGCAACAGAGACGGAGTAATCTCGTGCCCAACCTTGGCTGTCAGTCGGTCAGTCGATCAACCACTTAGAAAAATTTCTTAAGTGTTGAAGTCAAGGTTTTGATGATTCTTGTGATCCAATTTCAAACATGTTAGGAGCTGAATCAGTCAGAGACCCAAAAATAAAAGTTGTTCCTTATGTCAAATACTACAACTTTACTTTAGTGAACTCCTCCATGCAAGGTCCCTAACACCTAGTTCAACTTTAGTCAAACATGTCACTTTGAAATCATGATACACATTCAAACCATGGCTAAATGACCAAACTAGCCCTAGCACTAAATACCAAAGTTGTTCCTAATGATATCCTAAGCATGTTAAAACAATTTGCAAGGTCATTTAAGCATTTCATGTAGTAGTCACTCATATAACTATTCAGGTCAACACATGAAATATCACTTAAGTGCTTGATCATGAAATGTGGCCTTCATGAACAAGGTTCCTTTTGTTAACCTAAGTGTAGCTAAGGTGTTTTAGTAACTAGCACTACCCACTTGCATTCATTTGTACATGATCATATGCATATGTTCTAAGAAACACGAGATAACAAGCAATGTTTCATATGTTTCGATCAAATGTTTCAATTGTAAATGATGATTTATGAATGCTTGATGCTCATGCTCATGTTATGCAAGTCAAGTTATGCAAGGCTAACACCCGAGGTGTTACACCCAGCTTAGCTGGACACTAGTCTCTAGCTTAGCTGAGAGAAAGCGATGTAGAAAATAGTATAATCATTGTGAGATGATGTGTACACATGTAGTCCTCGAGGCTGCTAGAAGATTGAGAAGAAATCTTGTGGTAGGATCTGAAGACAGAATAATGCTTCAAAATTTCCAAGTAAATCTGCGAGACAATGCTTAGCACTTAAATCCATTTGGTGGCCCACAGACAACGTGGTTTCAGTTGTGGATCTCCTAGGCCCATTTAGTGGCCCAGTGAAGCATGTGGAGGTTTCGGAGGTGGGAATGACGCGATGGGCATGATTTCCCAAAAACCCTAGAAACCAAAGAGTTGGGGTCAAACCGTTATAAAGGCGCCGCGGCCTCCGTGCGCAGTCCCCACCATTTCTCCATTGCATCATCTTCTTCCTCACACATTTCACCTCTACACCACACAACCATTCTGCCATTAGGGCTGCTCCAAAAACAAAAAACCACCACTTCTCCTCAGATCTATTTGATGGTGCCGAAGAGAAATCGTAGGAGCTCGAGGGTGGGGGCTCGTGCGGTGAACCACTATGAGGAGTGGGTGCAATCCATTAGTAGCGAGGTGGCACTTAACGCCTTGGTGGTCAACAGTGTGTTGTCGGATTGGATGATGATGGGATGGCGCCCTGCTTTTGGTAAGGAATTCCGCACACCCCGCACCAATGAATTAGTTGTCTTTGAAGATTACTTCTACAGGGGATTTGGTGTTCCCATTCATCCCTTTCTTCATGGGCAGATCGATTACTATAAGATCAGTCTACAATCTCAGCCCAAATTCCATCCTCCATGTTGTTGTCTTCATTAATTTTTGCGAGGAGTATTTGGGAATCCTTCCCCATTTTGAATTCTTTCATAATTTCTTCTGCCTCAAAATCTGAGGGGGATCTAGATCTAGGGTTGTCAGCGGTGTGTATTTGTAGCTTTTAGGTTGGGATGGCAAGTCAGTACATCGCCATCCCGCTCAACACTAATGTGAAGTACTAGGAGTCAAAGTGGTTTTACATTAGGTAGGTGGAGCCATATGTGGCGTGTGACGTGGATCAGATCTCGGCAAACAACTTCAAGAGGTCAGAGAGGCCACGCTCCGATGGGATGGAGCAGGTGAGGGAGCTTCTGAGGTTGATCAATCATAGGGAGCTAGATTGAGTCATTGTGGTGAAAAACTTCACATTCTGGTAGGTCCAGCCTTGCAAGGAGAGGGCGCACCCCAACTTTGAGTTCTGAGGAGACACCAACAAGACCCGAGAGGTGTGAGAGGAGATTGACTGAGATGAGGTCAAGTGTTGGATCTCGATGCTCTTTAATCTCGCAAGTCGGCTATCCATCAGGGACCAGCAGTAGGCCTTCAGCATTAGGAATGTCCTGCCAGTGGTAAGAGTTTTTTTTTGAGAAGTTCAATTGATCATTCTTGTTGTGCGATGTATTCATTCATGTTGTTGAAGATTCATGGATAGGACCGAGTGGTGTACTTCTTAGCAGCACCGATGGAGGAGTGGCTGAGAGCAGTAGATGCCTGGCTGAGTAGTCCCTAGCATTGCCCAAGCATGGATACTGATGATGAGAGCTCAGAGAGCCAAGGAACCGACGGTGATGGCGTGCAAATGAAATATGTCCGCGAGAAGCTTCATGGAAAGTAGTCGGCTAATGAGGAACTATCCATAAAGAGGAGAAAAATAGTAAGGCCCTCCTGAGGTGAAGAGGGGCTAGTTAGCATTGGTGGTTCTACCTCTCCTCGGCGGTGGTAGATGGTGTTCTTGGACACATTTGATGACGAGGAGCTGATGGCGCCTCCTCCTCTAAGTGTCAAGACTCCTCCACTGGTTGTCCTAGTAGGGGCAGAGACATGAGAGCAGTGGTGAGCATGGGAGGCCATGATAGCTATCCCTGGGGGTGCCCGGGGGACCATGGCAGCGGTGGCCGGGACCGGCGGGTGAGTTCCCAAGTCGACATGGGTAGCCTCGGCTCCAATCCCTGAGCCTGCTCAAGTGGCGATGCCTGCGATAGCAGGGATGACTAGCTCGAGGATGGGTAAGGTGGCAAGTGGCTCTACCATGGGGCAAGGCAGCTTAGGAAGGGCCCACCAATTCATTATGACCTAGCATGAATCATAGTTGTAAGTTTCCTTTGTCATTTATTTCTACAAATGCAAGAATGTTGCTTGCTGAGTTGCTTCTTGATTGTAGCATGGAGTCGATAGAAGAGCTATAGTCATTAGCTACTGATGACAGGCAGCACATAGCGGAGCTAGAGGCTCCTAGCGCTGAGCAAGGATGAGTAGGAGCTTGATCTAGTCGCCCTCGCCATTAGGGGACGCCCGTTGCAGAGCCAGTCGCTCCTATGATAGAGGAGCCACCAACCACCGGGCTAACCTCTCCTGGCGGTGGAGCGCATTATGAAGGTGACCCTGCTAATGCGTTGGGCAGCAAAGAAGCATGGACGATGGCTAGGTCGTTGGGTCATCCTACCAAAGCAGGGACGGAAGCCACGGGGGATGCGCCAAGTAGCACGGTGGAGGGTTTGCCTGTGGCTACAGAGCAAGCGACCCCTATGGTGGTGTCAGTGGCTAAGACGGTGCTCAGACATCCTATCCGAGCACAGCAGGAACTAAGGAGGGCCCCTCTAATGACAGTTGCTATAGAATTTAAAGAAATTGTTCAGGAGCCCACTTAGCCTCCTCTGGTCCTCCGCACAGTCATCCGGCGTGGTGATGAATTTGACATGTTGGAGGAGGGGAGGTGAGCGTGGAAACAAAGAGGCTAAGATCTGACCAATCGGTGATGATATGCCGAATTGAGGTTTGTCTGAAGTAATTTTATGTTGTGTCTATTGCTAAATGCGATTTATGAACATGTGTTGCTACAGAACATAATGAAGATATCCAAGCAATGCCAGCAGTAGTTGGAGGAGATGGCACCAGTGCTAGAAGAGAACAAGAACCTACAAGCATCAGTGACTGACCTCAAGGCATGTCTTACCCAAGAGTGCCACCATAGGGAGGATCTAGAAGTAAAGGTCCTAGCATTGGATAAGGATCACAAGCTGCTGGAGGTGGAAAACCATTCGCTGGCCGAGCAATGTAGCCGCTGCAGTGACCAGTAGAAAGGTATGTCTTTGAACCTTGCTCTATTCATAATCAGCATTGTGAGACGTCTGCCTGTGATGTGCAACCTTGGAGATGGACCTTGGTCTTTCTCAGGAAGCCTTTGGCCAGCTCCTTAAGGGAAAGGAGGATGCGGAGGAGAAAGCCAATAAGGCCACTATAGATCTTGATCGTAAGTGCATCTGTTGTTCAATCCTTTCATGTTGTGTTAGGAGTATGCTTATCATACTGCTGTTACTATGTTGCAGAGTACCGCTACCAGGCGTAGCGCAATTCAAAGTCTTCGAGGACCAAGTCAAGGCCCATGATGATAAGCTAGAGGCGATGATAGCAGGGATCATGCCCATGCTAGACTGCATTGGTTTCGCACCACCTGAGGGGACGACGCAGCTACCCAGTGACCTATCAACCCAGATGATCATGGATCGGTGTCAAACAGCATGGTCGGACTTCAAGGAGTTTACGTGCAGTGCTACCCATGGGGCTATCGTCCATGTGCTCGTGGTGTTATGGTCGCACTATCCTTCGGTAAAGCCCAAAGTGATAATGACTGGCTTCACTCGAGGGATGGACGCACAGAAGACCGCCAGACTAGAGGTCAAGGCCAAGGAAGTAGCAACAAAGTTTGCTAGGGACATCGACTTGTTTGGTGAGGGGCAAGGCAATGTCCAGTAGATTAGGATAGAATGGTTATTGAAATACTATGTAGAAGTACTTAATGACTTTTGATGAACACTTAGTGCCATTTTGTTATATGTGTTTATATTTAATATAAACCATCCCACCAGTTAGTCTATAGCTGAGACTCTAGCCCTAGCTAGCCTGTTAATCATAACGTAGAGCATAGAGCCCGTGTGCATGTAGGAAGAACAAAGCTTCGCTAGGGAGCCACTGCCAACCACCCATAATGCAGAGGGCAGACGCTCGTTCACGTGTGGGGAGGAGCCAAAGATAGGGCTATCACTAGAGACATCTGAGCATCAACATGACTATTTGGGTATTTGCCTTAGACATATTTGTGTGTCATCTTTAAGATGTTATACATGAAGAGGTGTCGTTTAGCGAATAAACACTGAGAAAACAACTTGAAGAAAAATCAGAACGAAAACATTATTGAAAGCTTTAATGTGAAAGGTACATATCTTTGTATGGAACATTTCAAGGGTAAAAACACCTAAGGAGATTAATATGCCATGAGTTTCATTCATGTCACATAGTCTGTAAGACCCTGGTCGGGTGACTACCTTGATGATGAAGGGCCCTCCTAGGGTGACAAGAGCTTGTGCATGCCTTCTGTCTTCTACTTCCTTCATATAGGTCAACGACCACGAAGAATCTATCGTTGATGTTGCGATTGTAGTATCTTCTCAAGCCATCGAGGTACTTTGTCGTCTAAACACATGTGACTAGGCGCTCTTCTTCTAGATGATTGATGTCATCGGCCCAAGCACGGTCGGAGTTCTCCTCATCATAGTGCTCCACCCTGGGTGCTCGAAAGGTGACATTGGTGGGTAGAAGGGCCTTAGAGCCAAAGACCATGAAGTATGGGGAGACACCAGTGTTATGACTGGGTTGGGTCCTTAGTACCCAGACCATAGCCGACAATTCTTTTAGCCATTTGTCTAGGTGCTTCTGCTCCTTCCCGTAGAGCCTCTTCTTCAACACATCCAGGATCATGCCATTAGCACGTTCGACCTAGCCATTAGCCATGGGGTGAGCCACCAAAATGTACTTGACTGAGATGCTTGTTTCATCACAGAAATCCTAGAAGTCACTGTCAGTGAATGTGGACCCCATGTCGGTGATGATGCTGTTCGGCAGGCCGAACCTATGGATGATATCATCGAGCAGCTCGGCTCCCTTCTTTGTTGTAGCTTGAACAAGGGGTTTATACTCGATCCACTTGGAGAACTTGTCGATGCAGACGTATACCTAGTGGAATCCTCCTAGCATGGGCTTGAAGGGCCTAATCATATCCAGTCCCCAACATGTTGTCGCACCCAATTTTGCATAGCAAAATCAAGTACTCATATATGTGCGCCCAGGATGTCCAAACACACATACACCATCAAATTGTAATAATATCAAAGTAAAGTACTTTATTACATCGCATATCTCATCATATCGTTATCACATAGTCTTGCTCATTGGCAACATGATTACACAAAGTGGAAAACTAAGCCCAAACTGCCACAGGGACTCCAACTAGTGAACATCAATCTAGTAGTCCTAGACATCTTATGGAAACTCTTCATATGTGTTATCTATTACCCATCTAGGATTTTCATTGAATGTAAAACAAGTGTAAGCTCACCATGCTTAGCAAGTATATCAAAGGGATCTATGAGGCTCAAAGGCTAGACATGGTTTGACTGCGGTTCGCAATTTTAGTTGGTCAAGTTTTAGCATCTTGAATCACTACTTTAGTGAATAATCCCAACCCAAGTGGTAATAGTGAATAATCAAGATTATATCCATTTCCCAACCATCCATACTAACCACTAATCATGAAGGGTCCAGATCGGTCGTATCTGTGAGCACGACTGTTATAATAGGTAAAATTTTTCTGTAGAAATTGTACAATTTTACCCACCGAGCCATGATTCCTAATGCCGAGGTTTGCAAAGCCCACATCACCTCTACCTAAGAGGTGTGGTAGGGTTTCACTATGTAACCCTTCGCTAGTTGCACTAACAAGTCATAGCTGCTAAGGTTTCAGCTGTCTAGCCATATGTGGCCCTCCTCTAGGAGTGGCACGTGTGGTCATGGCATGGTACACACCCTAGTTGGAAAAGAAACATACCAACTAGTGCCCCCTATTGCTCTTACAAAAAGCTACAGATGAGCTAGTACAATCTAGTTAACAGGTTAAAGTTAGAGCCATATGACACTCGAGGTTGTACAAAACCTCCTAGGTGGCCGCTTGAGGATTAAGTCCTTATGGAGAGGCACTAGAGCACTCAACCCCGTACTCTAGCCCCCTAATTGTTGCTAAAAAGCTCCATTTTAACACATTGCATAATACCTTTAGTCATGATTAACAATTATTTTATGTTGAGCACTGCAGCATCTATCCAAAATGCATCCCAAACCATAGATATCAAGGATATGTGGTACAATAGTAATCTAGGTAAAGTCCTTAAATTTAGACACATGCATGTATATGAATGGTAGAGTTCATAGGTACAAGGAGCCTTTGCTACACTTGCCTTCCTCAAAGTTTTCCTCTTGGTATTGCTGGTCTCCCTGCTGATCCTCAGTCACCTCGAACGGATCACCCTCTAAACATGTTCCAATTCACCAATCAAGCATCCATTCCAATCATCACATGCATACAAAGATATTTCTATTAGAACAGTACACAAAATAGTAGAAACATAGACTGAAAAGTTTATAAAACTAATCTATGTATTGCTACAAACACATGAGCAAAAGAATCACTCAAATCAGACTTAAAACACAAAAGTTGTGCATAAAACAAGTTTCAATGGCGTTTCTGTAAATATACTGAACTCAAATTTGAATTTAAACTGATAAAATCTTAATTTAAATGAATTATGGATGGCATGCACCATTTCCTAAAACTACAGGGAGTAAAACAAATAAAAATAGGACTGTAAAGTAATTCTTTTGAGCTGTACTAGACCGCGGGTTGATTCACTAAAAACCGAGGGGCTAGATTGCAAAAGATCCTGGCTGACTGCGGGTTGACCCACGTGGCTGCTGACTGGATGCCACGCGGCATGCTCTGGTTGGTGCGGTGCACCAGGTGTGCCTGAACCGGTGACGTGTGGTGGCGGTGCACCGAGTCCACGGCGCTCTAGTGGACCGATATGACCCCGAACGGGTATGTTTTAATCGTGACTGTTCAATGATGATCTAATGGTGCGGGTGAATGAAGGGACTACCCTCACCAGCATGCTGTGCCCGCACAGCAATGCCATGGGTGCTAGTGGCCCAAGCTTGCCAGTGTCACTGGTATGGGTGATTCCGACCACCCAGACCAAGCCGAGGGCACAAGAACAATGAGTGCATCAATGCGAGTCTGATATGACCGAAAGGTTGGGTGGGGAAGCACATTAGGATGATGGTCCCACGACAGTGCCATGGCTGGCATGACTGGAGCTCACCGATATGGAGCTCTAGAGCGACATTGAGTAAAGGAAGGCATAGGAAGATCGGGTGGCTCACCGCGAGTTCGATGGATACATTCACGGCGTCCAGGAGAGCTTTGAAGGGGTTCGACGGTGTACGATGGTGGTTAGAGAGAGAAAAAGGGCGTGGGTGAGTGCAAATCCGAGCGACTCATTACCAAAATGAAGAAATGAGGGCACCTACGATGCTGGTGAGTCACGGCGGAGCTCATGGGTGTGTCAACGACTTTGATTGGGCACCAGAGCGACAGATTATAGGGCGGTGGTGCAAGCTTGGATGTGGCCGAAAGGGAGAAAGGGAGAGAGGGAGGGGCTCGGCTCATGGTTTTGTAGGCGAGCGGGCATGTAGAGATGGGAAGCAAGCGTGGCGAGCTACGAATCATGGGATTTGAAATCCCTTCCCTGGCTGGCGTGGCGCGGCGGTGAGTTGCCATAGATGGCAGCGCCATCACTAGGATGAAGAAGGAAGGAGGGAAGGGTGGCTGATGAGTTGGTCCCACATGCAGTGAGTGAGAGAGATGAGCATGTGGGCATGACTTGGATGTGGAGTAGGCCATTGCCTGGGCCGACGGTGCCAAACTGGGCCACTGTCTCATGCGCGCGTGCTGTGCGGAGATAAGGCGTGGAGCAGGCCGTGAGCAGGCCATGCGGCCAAGCCACATGCTCAAAGGAGGGAAAGGAGGGGAGGCATAGGGCTGGGCTACCAGCAGTCCAAGGTTGCTTCCGAAGCAGGAAGGGTTGGGCTGGCTCTGAAGTTGGGCTAGAAAGGGAGAAAGAAGAAAGTTTTTAAAAGAAAATCGTTCCTATTTTTCAAAGCTTTGAAAATTGATCAAATTCAAATGAAATTTGAATTCAACCTCAAACAACCTAGCCCTACACTCAACCAAAAATAGTATGCTTTGGCATGAATGCAACAAACATGTTTTTAAACCTTATAGTTAATTTTAATTAACCAAAATTTGTTATTTGGCCTAGGTTAAAATGCATAGAAAATCGAATAAATGCTCAAATTTAATTACTAATTTGCAAAATGAAATTTTAGGGTGTTGCACATGTGAAGGGCCAAGAAGCAGGAATCATTTGCAGGGCCTGAGCTAGGACATGGATTTGCTTGGCAAAGAACTAGTAATTCTCACAGTGGCAAACAAGTGCCTCAGCATCGACGACGGCTAAAGGCCAGTAGAAACTAGCTCGAATGCCTTTGCCAACCAGTGTTCTAGAGGATGCATGGTTGTCGCATGTGCCAGTGTGGATTTCCTTGAGTATCTTCTCTCCTTCCTCCTTGGAAACACACTTCTAGAGTAGCTCCTCCTTAGAGTTCTTGCACATCAGCTTTCCATCAACTAGGATGTAATGCTTGCTGCGGCGGGTAAGGTGCTCTCTCTCGGTGTTGTCCACTGGGACATCTATAGTGGTAAGGTATTTGATAAAGGGGACCCTCCAATCACTGCTCAGCCCAGGAACCACTGCAACTAGCTGTTCGGTGGGTGGCTTTTCTTCAACGCTTTCTTGCCCGATGGAAGGGGTCACAAGGTCCTAGACAAACACTCTGGCTAGAACTTCTTCTCAGGTTGACGCTAACTTCGGCAGCTCATTGTCTGCTTGATTGTTAGCCCAAACCACATGATGGTATTCGATGTCATAGAACTTGTCTTCGAGTTTCCTTATCGCCATGCAGTAAGCACCCATCTTCTCATTGGTATAGCTCCAATCTTTGTTGAGTTGATTGATGATGAATGCGGAGTCACCGTATACCATGAGGCATTTAACGCCGAGCTCTATGGCTATATGGAGACCATGCAGAGCCACCTCGTATTCTATGGCATTATTGGATGCTTGGAAGTGGATGCGAAGGACATAATGGAGTTTGTCCCCTGATGGGGAGATGAAGTACATGCCTACCCTGAAGCCGTCGAGATTGAGGGATCCATCAAAGTACATGGTCCCATGCTTGGGATGATTGGCTGAGATAGGAGTTTGCATATCTGTCCACTCAGTGATGAAAGCGGCAAGCACTTGTGACTTGATCGTCTAGCGTGACTAGTAGGTGCCGAGCTAGACTGCCCATTTAATGATGCGGCCACTTGCTTCCATGTTGTGGAGGATGTCACTGAGTGGGTACTTAGTAACCACTGCTATGGGATAGGTGTCAAAGTAATGGTAGAGCTTCTAGGATATGATCAGGATAGCGTACAATTTCTTCTAGACCTGAGGATAGCGGGTCTTAGACTCATTCAGGACTTCACTAATGAAATATACTAGGCGCTAGACTTTGTAGGCTTGTCCAGTCTCTTCCCATTCGACGACGATTGCTGTGCTGACCACCCGGTTAGTCACCGTGATGTAGACTAGTAGGGGGTGCAGTGATGATCAGAGGTGAGGTGAGAAACTACTTGAGCTCGATGAAAGCCTTGTCGGCGTCCTCCAACTTGACGAACTTTTCTTGAGCCTTAAGTAGCTTGAAGAAGGGGAGTCCCTTTTTGCCTAGACAAGATATGAAATGACTCAAAGCCACCATGCACCCGATTAGTTTTTGGATGTCCTTAACATAGGTTGGTGGTTTCATCTTGGTCACCACCTCTATCTTCTCTGGACTGGCTTCAATGCCATGTTGGCTAATGATATTGCCTAATAGTATACCGGATGGGATTTAGCTTCCATCAATACACCTTTAGGGCTTTGAAGGTTTTCATGAGGTTAGAGATGAGGGTATCACTAGTCTTAGAGTTAACCACCACATCATCAATGTAGGCCTCAATGTTCTTCCTAGTCTGGTCCTTAAGGCAACGCTAGATGGCTCCTTGATAAGTAGCACCCACATTCTTGAGCTCGAAGGACATGTTGGTGTAGCAGTAGGCGCCAAATAGAGTGATGAACGATGTCTTGATCTAATCTTCTTTTAGAACAATCTGGTGATAACCAGAGTAGCAATCTAAAAAGCACAGGAGCTTGCAACCGACTGTGGAATCTATGACCTCGTCAATGCGAGGTAAGCCAAAGGGGTCTTTAGGGCAGTGTTTGTTGAGATCGGTGTAATCAACGCACATTCTACATTCTTTATTCTTCTTTCTTACAAGAACCGAGTTGACTAACCTCTCTGGATGATACACCTCTTTAATAAAGCCGGTAGCTAAGAGCTGGGTTATTTCTACCCTAATAGCCTCCTTTTTGTCCTACGTAAATCATCGTAGCTTCTGCTTGATTAGCTTGGTGGTCACTGAGACATTTAAGGAGTGCTCAATCAGCTCCTGAGGTATGCCAGGCATGTCTGGTTTCCATGCAAACACATCAATGTGCTCCCTTAGGAAGCTGATGAGCGCATCTTCTTATTTAGGATCGATGTCGGCCCCAATCCGAGCGGTCTTAGATCGGTCGCCGAGGACGAGGACTACTTCCTTTGCCTCCTTGGACTTGGTTAATGCTTGGATGGCCTCCATTGTAGGGATCTCTAGCTCCTCCAGTGGTACCTGCTACGAGGTGGTGATGTAGTCCTTCATGTAGATGGAGATATTAGTAGCCTCAACAAGCGCAAAGCATTCCTTCTCATAGCATAGGCGATGTCAAGGTTGGCATGCAGGGAGAGGATGCCCTACACCATTAGCATCTTCAACACTAGGTACATGTAGTGTGGCATGGTCATGAACCTAGCAAGAGCTAGTCGGCCGAGGATGGCGTGGTATGCTGTGTTGAAGACGGTGACCAAGAAGTTGACGTAGTCGGTGCGGAAGTGCTTGGGGGTGCCAAACTGCATGGGTAGGGTGATCTATCCTAGGGGTTGCGATACCTTCCCAAGGACAATCCCCTAGAATGGAGAGTCCATGGGGATGTGGTCTTCCTTCTTGAGCCCTAGCTTGGCTAGGGATCTGGCGAACATGATGTTGAGGGCCCTTCCTCCATCATTGAGGACCTTCTGGAATTAGACACCTAGATGAAGGGATCCAGGATAAGAATGCCCAGGGTATGGGATATCTACCCACTAGTTGGCCCTAGAAAAGGTGATTGGGTGCTCCAACCAGTTGAGGTACTTGGGGTTAGCGATGGGGTCATCATAGGAAATGACCGCCATGACACATTGGGAGACAAGCTTCTACTCCTGTTTGTCCTCAGAGGTAGCTCTCCCCCTGAAGATGGATGTGATGGTCTTGGTGGGGTCCTGGTAGATAGAGCCTGTGTTCTTCTCCCATTCCCCACCCTAGCTATCTTTGGTTTTGTCATCTTCGTGCCATGGCCTCTTTTCATCTTCCGCTCAGAAAGCCCTATTCAGGCCCTTGCACTCTCCCATGGTATTCTTGGATCCTTTATGAATAGGACATGGGCCATCTAGGAGCTTGGCATAGTCAGCGTCATAGGTACGCTTAGCATGAGGAGCATTGATAGCATTGATTGAACTATTAGGTATGCAGTGGTGATTCTGTCTGCCTCTAGAGCCTTCTAGGCGGTCATCGCACTGGTGCTTGCGATCATCAGGGCTGTGGTCATGCTCGTCGTAGCAGTGGTCGTGATCATTGTGGCGATCATTGTGATCATCGTAGCATCTTTCCTCATGATGGTCATCATGACAACATTGGGGGTGATCGAAGCGAGCAGCCCGCTTGGCTTCCTTGGCGTCGACATAGCCGTTTGCTACCCGTATTAGCTTGTGGTAGAGCTTTCCATAGAGCTGTTCATGTTGGAGCCCCTAGGTGAATGCGATGATGGCCTCACCATCACTAATGTTGGGGATGGAGTTCCTATTCTCCGAGAAGTGCCTAATGAAGCCACATAGGGACTCCCCAGAGGTCTGATGAAGCTTCTCTAGATCATACTTGGTGCCCGGCTACTCGCAAGTGGCCATGTAGTTCTCGGTGAAGACTTTCTTGGGGTCATCCCAAGAGTAGATGGAGTTGTCTCATAGGCTGAGGAGCTAGTTGTTCACAGATTGGTTGAGTATGATGGGCAAATAATTTGCCATCACATCTTTGCTTCCGCCTGTGGCTCTCACGATGATCTCGTAGAGTGTTAACCATTGCACAGGGTTGGCCTTGCCGTCATAGGTGCTGACCCCAAAAATCTTGAAGCCTATAGGCCACTGGATAGATCGGAGTCTTGCCATGAAGGGATGAAGCCTAGGGGTGCTAGGGGCAGGTGTTGCTCGGATGGCACTGGGTGCTCCATGCTCGGCATTGAACTGGTGCCAACATTCCATCTCTACCTCATAGTGCATGGCCCTGCTATTTTCGATGTGATCACGGACGTCGATGTTAGCATTGATGTGTTCACAGACATCATTTGGCAGGGGTTGATTCACCTCTTGGTTGGCATTGCAATTGCCACCTCAGCCACCCGGTGGACGAGGAGGGCATCCACCCTGGTCTAGATATGCTTCATAGTTGCCCCTGGAACCTTGATAAAGGTAGGGGCTGCCAGCTTGGTGTCAAGGGCGCTCAGAGCCCTGATGTTGACTTCCTCTATCATGGTGGGCGCGACGACTATGAGCTAACATAGTCGAGTAAGATGGAGCAGGATGGCGGATCTCATTTACTTGAACTTGAGCCACTTTGATATACGCTTGGATCTTCTCGATCTCTGGAGTTGGTGGTAGCTTCTCGAACTCATTGAAAATGACAGTGAGATTGGTGCTTGGCGTCTTTTGCACCGGCTGATTGCCCACCATGTCGAACTTGTCCTCTAGATTGCGGTGCACACGATGTGGGGCATTAGGATCCCCATTAGCCCTGCGGGTGGCTTCTTCATCTCGACGCTGCTGATGATCAGCGTTCCTTTCCAAATAGGCATCGCGATCGATGGCGGTTTCACCATCTCTAGTGACACTGTCGTGGCTGATGTGGTAGATCCCACCCTAAAATCCCAACAAAAAAGTAGGGTAGGTGGAGATGGTTTTGGTCGAGCCCCAGGAGTATTCATACTACAAGGATTCACCTCTAATGCCACACCACACGATTGCAACACCACTAATTTGGTTGCCATAGGGGGGTCGTATTGCAACCTTTATGTAAAATGGTTGCAATATGTGACTATAAAAGCAACAAACTAAATGTGTTGCAATATGTGTGGTTTGTCGTTGTAATAGGCATGTGCTAGTACAACCATTTTAGATTTGAGTTGCAATTAGTTGGCATTATTGCCATGGCACTTTGGACTTGCATTAGTATTGTTTTTTGTTGCAATTACTTGGTGTTATTGCAACTATATTCGATTTGGTTGCTTTTGCTTGTAACTATTGCCATGGTTATTCTAGGTTGCAATAATCTTTAGTGGTGTTGCAATTGCTAGGTGGTTATTGCAACAATAATTCTAAATGGATGCAATAGCATGTTCCTGTTGCCATGATTTTTTGGTGTTGTAATAATCTTCTGTGGCGTTGCAATCGTTAGGTACTTATTGCAACTAGAATCATAAATAGACGCAATATCATGTTACTATTGCCACAGTTTTTATGTTGCTATAGACTAATGTATTTAGCGGGCCTTTCTTTGTCTAGGGCCCAGTAGCATATGTGAATGTCATGTTGTAGAGATGCATGCGGCTCTCCCATTGATATTGGGGTCACTCATCGATCATTGTAGGTGTGCAGCTAGCGCCGGCGTCATGCTCATCATCACTAGTAGAAATACAACATTGAAAGCCAACTTCAGAGAAAACAAAAAACAGAAAAGCACCAATAGAAGAGCATATATATAGTGGTTCCCATCATCATATCACAATGACAAATCTACATTAGTTCATGCATATTGAACTTCTAGGTTCCATACCAACTTTTTTTGTGTTGCAGTTTTGTCTATTGCAATAATTTTTGGCATATTGCAACACTTTTAGGCCGTTGCATTAGGGATAAATCCTTGTAGTGTCATCAGGGCTCTCCTCCAAGATGTTGTGGAATGAGTCTTTCGGAAGCTGGCAAATAGACACCATGTTTACCATAGGAGCGGGTTGACCTGCCTCTAGCAGATTGATCATATAGAGGTCATCGATGTGGTCACGCTTGGCATGGTCGATGAAGAGGTGGTGGATGGTGTCTTGATACATAGATCCCATGCCCACCAGCCCAAAGGGATAGGGCCTCGGCACATTCTCCATTGGGGCCTCATAGTCGACCAAGCGCAGGCCGGTAGCTGGGAGTGGTCGGCATAGCACCGTACGCCCTTTTGGAGTAATCGTGATCACCAGATTTGAATCTTGCCACCTCGGACATCATGGCCAAGCAGATTGCTTGGTCATAGTGTCTTGATGATCTTGGGGCACTAGGACTTCATTGCTCATAGTAGACCAATCTAAGATCGAGTCCATGAGGAGCTGGCATTCCACTAGGCGATCTGTGACCCGATCGATAGATGCGATCAGATCGTCGTTGTCGATGGATCTCCTAACCTAGTGGTGAGGCACTCAGATCAAAGACATTGTTGCAGATGTTGGCATGATCAGCATAGGGTGATTTTGCACTACCTCCATGATTTGCTTGATGCTATTAGCGCCAATGACCTAGGTCATAGATCCGACCGAGAAGGTCTGACCTGGCTCGAGAAGGATCATGGAGCTCGAGAAGCAGACCATCTGGCTTGCCATGGAATTAGCATGCACACCCCCTACCTAGCATGCCACTATCAACGAAATATGGCCAGCAATCTATCAAGGGGTATGCCCATGGTAGTAGATGAATCGGTGGAGGTGCGTGTGACAGGAACTAGATGGTGACACAGAACGCAAGAGACAGCGATTAGGCAGGTTCAGGCCATCAGCTTGAAGTAATACCCTATGTCCTATGTCTTTGGTGGATTGTATTACGAGATGAGATCAAGGGGGTCCCTACCTGCCCTATATAGCTCAGGGGGTAGGGTTATAGGTCGATTGAATCTAATCCTGATCAGTTACATGATAGAAATTACAAAGATTACAGAATCTAGCATATCCGAATAGATTTTCCTTGATTGCCAAGGATCTTCATGTGGCCTTGCGAGGCACGCTGACCTATATCATGCTCCGCCTAGCATAGTCTTATGGGCTGAGCCTCCCCTGGCGGCTTGGCCCAGGTACAACCCTAAGGGTATCGGGGGTCATAAGCCCACAATATCCTACATATATGCTTAATTCCATCACCAAACATAGGTCTAGGGGTTTAAACTAATGGATTTCACAAGTTTTGGTGAATATTTGTATGCAGGAGAATTTATCTAGAAAAAAGCCTCAGGACCACTGTCATACACTCCAAACAAGCAAACCAATGAGAACAAGTGATTTCAACTCGCAAAAACTACAAAAGGCAACTCAAGACGGAGTCTAGGACCCACCACACGAAGGGGAAGCCCACTTGCCAAAGTGGTAGGCTGGCCAGCCTAGTAGGGAGGTAGCTAGCCTAGTTCGGAGCCTATTCGCTCTCCGCCGCCTCGTATGCGTGTCTAAGATCTACACCACTAATTTTAAGATGGTTTTAAGTCAGTTTATCCAATGGTGATCGAGGGAGTTGATGCGGATCGATGACATGGCAATGCCTTGCCCCTTACTCAATCTCCCCTATATAAGGAGCCCTCTACCCCCTCTAGGAGGCTATCATCCCATAGAGAGCCATCTCTCATTCAGATCAAGATACACCACAAGAGAGAAATCTCCACAAAGCTTTCAAGATGTAGAAGTAGAATAGCTCGAGTTGGGAGTTAGGGAGAGTTGAGCCATGCTCTGGTTCTAGAGAAATCTTCAGAGGCCGGGAATATCTTTGTATCTTACCTTTGTAAGACTTATGCTTTAATGTAGTTATCTTCTCTATTTACTTTTATGCCTTTCATGTGTATGGTTAATATAGTTATCATATCTTAGCATGGGATCTTCGCTCGCATCGAGTGCTTTAGTTATCATATGTGACTAGAGTAGTAATCTGTAGTATAGACATGGTGTCTAGACTATAGGTTACCAGAGATTGCGCTCAATCCTATGGTTAGTTGTGGTTGCCCTAGGGGTGACAGCTCTGTCAGGCCGTTGTAATCCACCACGTTAGAATTGGTGTTCGTGGAGCTTTAGGTAGCCTTCCCCCAACTACGCTTTCTCACTCCCCTCGAGAGTTGGAAAGGTATAATTCCTCCAAAGTGTTATTGTGTATGACCGCTATATTTATCCATGATTTAGTTATACCCTATAGAACCAAAGTAATAGAGAAGTATTTAGGAACCTTGAACTCACCTGTTGTCCTCTCAATTTTGCTAAACTACTCATTTATGGAATTCTCTTATGTATGTGTCATTATTCATAACTCTTATCATAAACAACACTTACCCTAACTTTAGTTTAGTTGGTATACAAGTTAGTAGATACATGATGGTGAACTATCAACTTCTTTAACCATTGTTTCCCTATGGATAAATATGATACTCTGGAATACTCCTGGGTGAAAGCTACAACGGTATCCGTGTGCTTGCGTATTTATCTATGTGCGTTTAAAATATACCAACAAGCTTTCTAGCGTCGTTGCTGGGGAAACATGATGAGGATATCACTTCTTCATCACATACAAGCCAAGGAGAGGAGGAGGACCAGCATGGGCGTCCAATTCATCTTTCTCATGGTGGAGGCCCAGTCCAACTAAAGTTGGAGCCCATCTCGGGCTCTAGGACCAGTCTGCCTTAAACTGGTCACCCAGGACACATCTGGACTCCATTTTCGACGATCAATATATGGTTGGAAAGCTAATTTGATAAGGAAGCCAATACAAGTGGTTTCACATCAAAATACCTTTGGAATAAATGGGAATCGTCAAAACAAGTCAGTGTCCAGAATCTGTCAGGGTGCTGCAACACCGTCTTTTGGTCCATTGGACCGTGTATCGTGTTTGGGCCCATTAGGGGGGCGTCCAGGGGAGGTGACGCCCAAGACTCTATAAATAGCAGTCATTGCTCTCCTTAGGGTTTGGGTTTTGTTTAGTTCTTGATTTCCTCGTGAAACAGACGTCATTTTGTTGCAACTGTTGCCGCTAAGGCCGCTTGCTGTGAACTAGGGCCCCAGTTCTTGTTCTTGTTCGCCTGTGGCGATTAGTCCTTTAGAATAAAGACTTGAACTCCTTCTTGTTATTATAAGCCTCATATTTATTTGCAATTTCAGATTGCGTTCATCTCGTTCTTGCTTGTGTTCTCGATTCGCTTGCAGGAAAGCTTTCTCGGCGAGGTCAATCGCGTTCGCATGGTTGATAACCAACGGAGTAGTGGTGTAACAGTTGTGGGGGTCCAAATCAGTCTTGGTTCTAAGCCTAGATCATGAACATCGAGTCTCCACCAATCGACACTATCATACCTATTGGAAGATCAGGCCTAGTCTATATCAAAACAATTGGCGTAAAGATTTTGATACTAGCTTGATGTCTGCTAATCTAGCTGTGACTAGCTTTTATGGGATTACCCTTGTTCTATTGAATTGTGGAAAAGACAGGACATCAGACGTCGTTTTTGACCTTTTGGCGAGTTTCCACAAGAAAAGAAGAAAAGAAGAAGAAACATTGAAAAACCCAAGGTGCCTGAACATTCATGATCCATCAACACTAGAACCCTGCCATCTCATAGGTATTGTATAGATATATATATTTTTCTAACCGTGTGTAGATTGGAGAAAAGGTCGCCGTCACAAGAATTCAAATTCAATCTCAAGTGACGAATATAGATGCTGTGCTACTCACAAATTCTATCTTATGAGTCATGGTAAGTATTATTAAGAAAGGTGAGATAGTCATGATCATGGACTTTAAACTTGATGAGTAGTTATCTTCCACTACATGTTTACTTTGAATAATCCATGCATCCACTCTATTTAGTTTAAATTTTCTCATACCAAATCCACAACATATTTAGTTCCATGCATATTGGCATCCCACTTGCATCTTTATTAAACAAAAAAATCTCTTACCATGATTATGCTCTTTCATCTCTATTGGAATAAATCTCTATAATGCTTTCATGCTACCCTTTTTTGCTATAGTATATGCTTAGGTTTTGAAGTATCTTCATACACATTTTTAAATTAAGCATGGAGCTTAGTTTAAACTATTTTCCTAAATTGAATTAGATGCGGTGTCTAGTTTGATTCTTGAACCAAAAGATGTGTTGATTTTACTTTTAAAGGCTTTTAAATTAAGCATGGTTCTTAGGTTAAAATGCCTTCCTAAATCAAATTAGATGTGGTGTCTAGGTTAATTTTTGAACCGATAATATGCTTTAGTAGATACTGGTTATTTTGTTGGACTAACCCCTACAGAAAACCCTCAAATTCAATTTGGGAAAGTCTTGAGATGAATTCACATCAGAGATGAATCAAGGCATATGATGAACTCCAATAACTTTGCACAAAGAAGATCCAACTCATTCTTCATGAAGGAAGAACTATGAGTATCAAGGTTTATTCACTTATCTTTTGTTGTAAGTTATCTTTGCCTTGATCCATGCTAGAATGCAGCAAACACATGAAACATGATAAATAAAATTTATGCTAAAGTAATCCTAAAACTACCCTTTCATTAGCACAAATGAAAATCCCTCAAATTATAGACAACAACCCATATTGCAAATTTGTTGTATTCCCTAGGGTATGTGTCCACTAACATTTTGTAGGGACAAATAAATATAAGCTATGCATGTTCATGGTTTGCTTTGAACTTGCATACCCAAGCCAAACCACCACTTTAGTTTTGGAACAAAGAGAAATAAAATGAGTGCCATAAAACGGATCTACAATAAAAGCACTCACTCATAGAATTGAACAAACAAATCAACAGGCTACAAGCAATGTCAAAGACAACCTAGCATTGAGCTTTCCTAAGACTCAAGCTAGGATGCTGATGAGAAGCAGGGTGCAACTGACCTCATATTAGTCAGAATATGCCTGCTTTCATCATCTTTGAAGATGCCATCTCGCATGTCGACAACAAGGATAAGACAATGATATGCCACTACATCAAGATGTGCATCATCATATCAACAAATATTAGTAATCAATGCGGTCTGTTGATGGTGTCTCATAAGGCCGTTAATGACCATGATCGCGAGATGACATCCCTTAGTCATTGGAGATGAAACTTTCATGCAAGTATCAATGAGGTTCCTTCCTTGACCATCAAGATAGCTCACGTATTGCTATCTAAGATAGAAGAACAACTCTCTGCCATACTGCTAGAGGACAAAGATAGTCAAAGAAGAACTCAAGTCTGCATCTCCGATGAACACCAATTCATCAACCGAGGAGCAACAAAAATTAAGAAAGGTTGATAGGAGAAGAACATGCTACTGTCCGCATCCTTGTCTCCTGGATTAGATGGTGTAAAGAAAAGCTAAATGCAAGGGAGAGGTCCTGTTCAATGGATCTAAAAACCATGAGTCCTCGCCAACAGTGTCGAGTGACATAAAAGTCCATGTGTGGGGGAGGAAGGCCAACTTTTCTATAGTTAATACAATCCTGCTCTTCTTCCTCCTAGGCTCCTGTCGCTCTGGCACACTGGTTTGCAATCCATCTGCTCAATATCGCTTTGTTTCTATAAGTTTGAAGTTTGAATATGTTTATAAATTTCATACATGAAAATCAAACTTAAGATGTAAAGTAAAATCAATCCTTGTGAGAATAAGCTTTTGTAACAATTGAGGCACATTATTTAAAACATGGGATAAATGTTCTATGCTAATTAAAATGTTAAAACCAATTCTGCTATAGCATAGAAGATGACCTTTAGCTCTATGACAACACTATCCTTGTTTCAAATTATTTGTACATCCCTTCGTGCATGTGTTGTCCACTAATCTTTTGTAGGAATGAAACAATGAATGGAGCATAAGGTCCAAACAAAATGCCAAGATTCACAAAAGAAAGAACACAAAGATGGCATCACAAAAGGATGAGAAAGAAGAAAGTGCAACATAGGAGACAAGATGCTCTTGAATACTCAAGATGTGATACTAGTCAACTAAGGAAGGTTTCAAGAAGAAGGAAAGGATCACCACGTGACATCTACCTTTCATCACATGGTGCCATCAAGCTCTAATGACAAAGGTAACATCTTAAGGTAAGTGGTCATTATTTAAAAGCTTTTCCTTGAAGCAACAAACATGTTTGAGTTACAACTTCACTTGATTCAACCCTTTTAGCCAAATGTCTTTAAATGCTACATTCATACTCAATTATCTGATCTTATTACCCATGTTATAACTAAACAAAGCACATAACATCAATTTTATCATATTCATTGTGCCTATGGCTAGAGAAAAATAAATAAAATGTTGGTTCTGTTGGTGTTTTCCCACCAACAGAGCCCATTGTTGATGGTAGTTAACAACCATTATAAACCATCAATTAAACATGTATAAAGGCACAAACGTAATCACCAATGAAGGTTTAGGGGGTTTAAACTAATGAATTCCATGAGCTTTGGTGATTTCATGACTGTAGGAGGATTTATCCAGAAAACAACTCCTACAACCACTATCATACACTCTAAACGAGCAAACCGACGACAACAAGTGATTGTACCCACAACACCTATGAAGGTCGACTCAAGATGGAGCCCAAGCCTCACCACCAGAAGGAGGAGCTCACCTGGCACCATAGTGGGTTGGCCAGCCCACTAGGGAGGCCACCCAGCCCATGGGGGTTGCCCATCACCCTCCTCCGCTGCATACTCCTTCCTACAATCTACACCATTGATTTTAAGGCAGTTTTAAGTCGATTCATCCAATGGTGGTTAGAAGAGAGTGAGGGAAGAGTTTGGAGGAGGCGCCGGCCTATCAGTGCTCTCTGTACGGCTTGTACCTTGGTGGATCCAAGTTCTATCTGAGCTTGCCTTTGAGATTTCTCTGGTAATTAACTTCTGATTCAAGTAAGCTTCTTGTTTATATTATTCATTAGGTTCACAACTTATTTGAGTGCTTTATTATTTATCCAAGAAGAGTAAAGTAGTAATTGTAGTGTAAGCGTGGTGCTTAGACTCTGGTTACTTGTGGATGCATCCTGCATTCTGGATCAGTGGTAGCTCACGAGGGTGACTCTTATAGCCTCATTGAATCCTCTATAGTCCACCTCCTGTTTGTAAGGGCACGTAGGACACGGTTCCAAAGGAAAGCATCCTCTACTGGTGTCTTTCCCTAGTAATGTCCCTAGTTGAATAGTAGAAGACATAGCTTACCCAAGTTAGAATTAGAGAGCCTTAGTTTTCCTCTCTACGCTCCTATTTATCCTAACCTTGTTGCTACCCTTAGTAGTGTTACCCTTAGTTAAGTTAGACCGTAGTTAGTCTCACATGTTTCCCTATGGATATGATACTTAGAATACTTTTGGGTGAAAGCTATAGTGGTATCCATGCGCTTGCAGATTTATCTGTATGCGTTAAAATATACCAACAAGCTTTTTGGCAACGTTGCCGGGGAAACAGTTGTTGAATTAATTTTTTGCCTAGCTTAATATTTTTTAGCATGGATTTCACTCCTATTTATCAATATGCTAAACCCATGAGCGCAAGCCTAAGGCCACCAGAATCCTTAGAGCCTATCATAACACCTGGTTATGAGCTGCACCCGTGTTTAATAAAATTGATTGGGGATAAATCCTTCTCGAGAGAAGGTGATGAAAACCCATACTCACACCTATGAGAGTTTGAGTAGATCTGTGCATGCTTGCGTATCGCTAGCATGTCTGACATGACCTTAAGATGAAAGTAATTTCTATTCTCTTTGATGGGAAAAGCTAAAACATGGTATAGTCAAACCATAGGAAGTGTGCAAGGAGATTAGGAAACATTATGGCCTAAATTTTGTTTATATTTCTTTCCCATCTCTAAAGTGGTTAGCCTTTGGAAAGAGGTACTAAATTTTAAACAACTAGAAGAAGAATCTCTTGGCACATAGTGGGATCATTTTAATGAACTCATCATCACTTGCCTAGCCCTTGCTATTCTAGGCCCAATGCTCCTTCAACATTTTTATATGGGTCTTAGCAAGGATTCTGCGCAAACTCTTGATGCAACCTCTAGAGGAGCTTTCCTTCATTTGTCTGGTAGTGAAGCAAGGGCTATGCTTGATAGAATTAGTGGAAAGATTCCCTACACTAGCATTTGTAATGAACCCCCTGAGGAAGAGAACGAATCATCTCCCGAACAAGAAGAGGAAGTTTTGATAGCCAAATCACAACCACTTCAATCCCAAGATTTAGCTATCAATCCTAAACTACCAATACCCTAAAATCCTCCAAGAGAAGAAGAAATTCACCTTGGGAAATCCCTATTGAGATTAAGGATGACCTCTTTGGTGCTGATTTTGGGAGAGCATTAAATTCTCATAAGAGACCTTCAAGCAAATATAATGCAAATCCTCTCAAGAAGGGATCTCTTAGAAAGCGTCCTTATTCCCATGTGGGACATTGGGAAGAATTAAAGGATGGCATGTCTAGTGATGCCATAGAAGGAGAGCCTAACCATTTAGAAGCCACTCCTATCCTCTCTCCTTCTATGCCCACATTAGATGTCTTATTTGAACCCATCTATCAACCCATCCTTAATCCCGATGATCCCTCATGCTCTTTCTCCTAAGTCTCATGAGGACCCTAGAAATCCATTAAGACAACTGAAGTATAGGAATCATGAAGACAACAAGGATGACCAAGAAGAGCAACGACAATGGCTAGAATGTATTAAGAATTGGCTAGAATGTATTAAGAATTCATATGCCATTGCTAAAGATTGGATGGACAAGGACGAAGCCTTATGGGTAGAATCCAAACTTTGTCTAGATTCAAACAGTGAGCTTAAATCAATCTCTTTTACAAACATGACTCATCCAAGTTTGGAGGAGACCTTAAATGAGATCAACCCGAGAGCCACCAATCCATGGGAAATCTTGGACAATAAAACACCCAATGAATATCATAGGCATGGAATGATGGAGACAATGTTTCCGCCTATAGACATTCATGAAGAAACACCCTTAGAGCTTGAAAAGGGAAATGACATCAATGAGCATGGAAGTTATTTCATGAACACCACATCAAATCCATGCTCACATGAGAAATCTCCTAAATTAATTAGTCTCTCCAACATTGCCACACACGAGATCTTCAACCCCCTCACATTTCCTATTCATAAAGACTTTGAAAGGGTGGTTGTAGATGCATATGTTTATTATAAATATTGAAAATCTCATTGGCATGAATCTTAAGACAGGTACACGAAGATTGGTGTTGGAGGGGAAAACACTTCACCAATTAGAAGTGCAATTAGATGGTATCCCGAGGATGAGCTTTTGTCCTAAAGCAAGCACTTTCAAAAGATAATATGAGTTTTCACCTTCTGATGTGGTACCCTTGTGAAATGAGCATAGAATATAATTGTGAAAATATTCCTTTGGGTATTTTTGTCACTAACCATTCTAGGTTTGAAGCAAAAAGAATGAAGGATGACGACATAAGGTATGTCCAACCAATTATCATGCAACATTGAATCGCATTCACACTTGAGAGTTCTATCCATCCAAACTTGATTCTGCCTTGCAAAATTCAAGTGTGGGAGATGAACTTCTTTGAAAAAAATCTAATGACATGTTGCTAATTCATATTGGTTGTCTCTACCTTTAAATCATGCTTAATAATAATCATGCTTTTTCATCTCCAATTGAATAAATCTCTATAATGTTTTATGCTACCTTTGTTTGCTATAGTATGCTTAAGGTTTGGAGTATGTTCATACATCTTTTAAATTAAGCATGGTGCTTAGTTTAGGAGTGTTGATCCTACTTTAGAAGGCTTTTTAAATTAAGCATGGTGCTTAGGTTAAAATGCTTTCCTAGATTAAATTAGACAAGGTGTCTAGTTTGATTTTTGAACCAAGAATATGCTATAGTAGATACTGGTCATTTTGCTAGGCTAACCCCTACAGGAAACTCTTAATTCAATTTGAGTAAGTCACAAGATGAATTCAAATCAAAGATGAAGCAAGGCACATGGTGAACTCCAATAACTTTGTGCAAAGAAGACACAGCTCATTCATTAGGAATGAAAGAACTGTAAGTATCAAAAGTCATTCACTTTGTCTTCTACTACAAGTTACCTTTGCCATGAGCCATATTTGTATAGAACATGATAAACAAAAACTATGTTAAAATAATTCTAACACTATCTTTTCATTAGCATAGATGGAAATTACAAAATTCTAGACAAACAACCCATGTTTCAAAATTGTATATTCCTTCGGGTATGTGTTGTCCACTAATCCTTTGCAAGCATAAAATAATGATTGAGGCAAAAAGGTCTAATAAGGTGTCAAAAGATCGAAGAGCAAAAAGATGGCATGACAAAAGGATGAGAAAGAAAAGGTGTGAACTAGGAAACAAGAAGCTCGTGAACAGCTCAAGTTATGAGACTAGCCTAACAAGGAAAACTTCAACAAAAAAGGAAGGACCATCACGGGTCATCTACCCTTTGTCATATGGTGTCATCACGCTCCAATGACAAAGGTAACATTCTAAGTTAAATGGTTATTATTTAAGAAGTTTTTCCTTGATTCTAGTAGGCACATAAATAAGAAACAAACATGTTTGAGTTACAAATTTACTTGATCCAATCTGATTAACCCAACATATTTAATTCATTAAACTTGTTCCTAGCACCACTTTCTTGAGCTCATAATCTTAACCAAATAAGCTAAATATTGCACATCCTATCGCTAAAAAATGATAGTCATAATCATGTAAAGTTCGATACATTATGAAAAGATAGACAATCCTTCTGTAGGTTAAGCAACTTAGTCTTTTCTGCCAAATGTACTTAAATGCTACATTTATGCTCAATCTTCTAATCATATCACTCATGATATAAATGAACAAAGCATATAACATCAACTTCATCTTCTTCAATGTTCCTAAGGATAGAGAAGGATAATAAAGTTTTGGTTCTATTGGTGTTTTTCCACCAAAAGAGCCCATGCACTTGATCTCTACCTTGTCTTATGAGCAGGACATGCTTCAAGCAAAGTGTGGGAGAGCCAGTTGATTCTCCAAATTTCTACAAGTGTTCTGAACCTATCAAACCAAAGTCCAAACTCAAAATCAAGACAGGTTTGGTGGAAAAAGGTGACATTACCATTGGAGGCGTCATCACAAGAATCCTAATCTTTAGAGCAAACCAAGGAACTTGATCAAAGACTTCACAAGGAGAAGTCCAGTTCAAAGGACTTACAATACCGAACCCCCACCAAAAGAGCTAGCTTGGGGGAGAAGCACCTCCGTGTATCCAGGCAAGTCTTATTTCCCCTTTGTTTTAGTTTTTAGTTTCTTTCATATTTAAAAAATGGTGAATGAAAAATAAAAACAAAAAGTTATCTATATAATAAATATATATAGTTATAGTAATAATGTGTGATCTAGTAAAATTGAAAACAAAATAAAAGGTGTGTCTAGTTTGTTTTAATTTGTTTTTAAGAGCTGAATAAAATAAAGATGACTCAGAATAATCTCTTGAATGGAAATGATGAATAGTTGCTCTGTTATAATTCCTTTCAAGTACCTAGCTTTCAGCCTCTAATTCTCCCGAGTTTTGGATAAGATTGTTTGGACATAAGGGTTTACTCTGAACTTGAAACTCGTGGGTAGCATATGCTTGATCTAAGTCTAGCTAATTGAAGGATATTATATGAGAAGGTCTGAGCTGTTGTTTATCTTGTTCCAAGTGACACTAAAGTTCTAGAGATTTATGTTTTAAAAACATAAAAATACTACATGATGAGTTCCTGTATGAGAAAGTTTAAATTCCTACCAGATCCATACATGTTATTTAGGCTAGGAAAACTTCCACATATATGATGCTTGCTTTTGCATTAAGTTTTGTCAAGCTTTGTTGACCCTTATGAGAGGTTTGTCATGCTCTTAAAATCAAGATCACATACACACCACCCAAATATGCACTACTCCTACACTAGGGGTAGGCGCAGATATATGCCTTCCATCTAGATCCACCCAAAAAAATGTTCTACTCCTACACAGGGAGTGAACACCAAAAACATGCTTGATAGGTTTTCTATTCACCAAATAAATGCTCAATGTTCTTGTTGCTATCTCTCAAAGTGTTGTTGCCGAAAAGAGACATGGGGCTATACAAAAGTTATTGATAAAAAAAGAGAGAAAAGAAATAACAATGATGATGAGAAAAATGGATACAAAAGTGTCTAAGATATTTATATCAATGGGTACTCAGATGCCCGCCTGAAAAAGAAGAAGAGATGAATAAGATAGCCCATGTATATCTCTCTAAGTTTCAAAAGAGAGATAAGTTTTCAAGGGGCATAGTAGAATTAGGTTAGCCACTATATATCCACCATACATCCACACACATGCACATCTTGATTTGATTGTATAACTCAACTCTCTTTGGATCCATTGTTTGACATTACAATATATGCATTTGCATGTATGATCTAGCTTTCTCCCTACCTATGAACTCCACATAAGCCTTGGTTGTAGGAAGAGGAAAAGGCATAACATCTTTACTGGTGAGGATCCATAAATACCATATATATTGAGAGACTTGAGAGTGTCATACAATGGAATCTCTGAGTTTTATTTTGAAAACCTATAAAAACTCTAAAACAATCGTGGAACAAAGAAATTTGAGACATAGAGCATGACTTGATCGTTCTGTCCTTCAGTTGCTCAAGATCCAAGTGAAGGCTGAGAAGCCCCATAGTTGAAGGTAATACGGGTAAGTATGAAAGTCAGATCAGTTTATTCTAATCCGGAGGAGAATTCTTGTTTGAACGCATGTGTACCTTTGAGGCATGAAAACATTGTAGCAACTCCTGATCCATTACTGAGTTTAGCTTTGCTAAGGGACTAGCAAAGGTTAAGCTTGGGGGAGTTGTTGACTGTAGTTAACAACCATTATAAACCATCAATTAAATATGTATAAGGGCATAAATGTAATCACCAATGAAGGTTTATGGATTTAAACTAATGAATTCCATGAGCTTTGGTGATTGCATTACTGTAGGAGGATTTATCTAGAAAATAGCTCCTAGAACCACTATCATACACTCCAAACGAGCAAACCGATGACAAGTGATGGAGATTTACTTTTTGAAAACACAAAAATGCTACATGATGAGTTCCTATATGACAAAGCTTGAATTCTGACTAGAGCTATACATGTTATTTAGGCTAGAAAAACTTCCACTTATATGTTGCTTGCTTTTGCATTGAGTTTTGTCAAGCTTGGTGACCCTTATGAGAGATTTGTCATGCTCTTAAAATCAAGATCACATACACACCACCCAATTATGCACTACTCCTACAATAGAAGAAGGCGCAAAAACATGCTTTCCATTTAGATCCACCCAAAAATGTTTTACTCTTATGCTGGGAGTGAACAAAAACATGCTTGTTAGGTTTTCCATCCACCAAATAAATGCTCCATTACTATCTCTCAAAAGTTCTATTAAAGAAAAGAGGCATGGGCGATGCAAAAGTTATTTAGAAAAAAGAAGAAAGAGAAGAAAAGAAAAAATATATATGAAAAAATGGACACAAAAGTGTCCGAGATATTTAAAACAACGGGTACTTAGATGCCCGCCTAAAAAAGAGAAAATAATGAATAAGATAGCCCCTGTTCTCTAGCAAATGTTTCCAAATTTCAAAAGAGAGATATGTTTTCAAGGAGCAAAGTAGAATTTGGTTCCACTATATATATCCACCACAGATTTATCCACACACATACACATCTTGATTTGATTATATGACTCATCTCTCTTTGGATCCATTGTTTGACTTTATAATATATGTATTGCAAGTATGCTCTAGCTTTCTCCCTACCTATGAACTCTAGATAAGCCTTAGTGGTAGGAAGAGAAAAGGCAACGACAAATTATGCCTTGGAGAGGATTCACAAATACCACATATATTGAGAGACTTGAAAGTGTCATACAAAGGAATCTCTGAGCTTTATTTTGAAAACTTATCAAAACTTTGGAACAATGGTGTAACAAAGAACTTGAGATAGTGCTTGACTTGATAATTTTGTCTTTCAATTGCTCAAGACCCAAGTGAAGGCTAAGAAGCCCCATGGTTGAAGGTAATATGGGTATGTTTGAAAGTCAGATCAATTTATTCTAATCTGGAGGAGAATTTTTGATTGAACGCATGTGTAATTTTGAGGCATTAAAGCATTTTAGCAACTCCTGATCCATTGTTCAAGTTTAACTTTGCTCAGGGGCTGGCAAAGGGTAAGCTTGGGGGAAATTGTTGACGGTTGTTAATGTCAATCATAAACCATCAACATATCCTATATATATGCTTTAATCCATCACCAAACATAGGTCTAGGGGTTTAAACTAATGGATTCCATAAGTTTTGGTGAATATTTGTATGTAGGAGAATTTATCTAGAAAACAACCTCGGAACCACTGTCATACACTCCAAACAAGCAAACCGACGACAACAAGTGATTTCAACTCGTGAAAACTACAAAAGGCAACTCAAGATGGAGTCTAGGACCCACCACATGAAAGGGAGGCCCACTTGCCAAAGTGGTAGGCTGACCAGCCTAGTAGGGAGGCTGGCCATCCCAATCCAGAGCCTGTTCACTCTCTGCCACCTCGTATGCATTTCTAAGATCTACACCATTAATTTTAAGGTGGTTTTAAGTTAGTTTATCCAATGGTGATCGAGGAAGTTGACACAGATCGATGACATGGCAATGGCTTGCCCCTTACTCCATCTCCCCTATATAAGGATCCCTCTACCCCCTCTAGGAGGCCATCATCCCATAGAGAGCCATCTCTCATTTAGATCAAGATTCACCACAAGAGAGAAATCTCCACAAAGCTTTCAAGATGTAGAAGTAGAATAGCTCAAGTTGAGAGTTAGGGAGAGTTCATCCATGCTCTGGTTCTAGAGAAATCTTTGGAGGTCAGGAATATCTTTGTATCTTACCTTTGTAAGACTTATGCTTTAATATAGTTATCTTCTCTATTTACTTTTATGCCTTTCAAGTTTATGGTTAATATAGTTATCATATCTTAGCATGGTATCTTCGCTCGCATCGAGTGCTTTAGTTATCATATGTGACTAGAGTAGTAATCTGTAGTATAGACATGGTGTCTAGACTATATGTTACCAAAGATAGCGCTCAATCCTACGGTTAGTTGTGGTAGCCCTAGGGGTAATAGCTCTGTCAGACCATTGTAATCCACCACGTTAGGATTGGTGTTCGTGGAGCTTTAGGAAGCCTTCCCCCAACTACGCTTTCTCACCTCCATCGAGAGTTGGAAAGGTATTGTTGCTCCAAAGTGTTATTGTATGATCACTATATTTACCCATGATTTAGTTATACCCTATAGAACCAAAGTAATAGAGATGTATTTAGGAACCTTGAACTCATCTGTTGTCCTCTCAATTTAGCTAGACTGCTCATTTATGGAATTCTCTTATGTGTGTGTCCTTATTCATAACCCTTATCATAAACAACACTTACCCCAACTTTTGTTTAGTTGGTATACAAGTTAGTAGATACATGATGGTGAACTATCAACTTCTTTAACCATTATTTCCTATGTATTGTTGGTATTTCTTAATGTCTACAGAGATTAATCCACAAGCGTACGGAATTACCATTATAGATTTCACCCAGAAGTATTTAGGGTATCATATTTCCACAGGGAATGGAGGTATTTCTTCTAGCTAATTCATCCAAGGATAACACAAAGATAGCTGATGAGGGTAGAGATGGATTCCTATGGCTTTAAGGTCTAAGGACAGATGAACTTTACTTCCACTTGCTCACTTCGGGCACAGGCATACACCTAGTCTGCCAAGCAATACCGTCTTGTACCTCTATGTCGTACTTGGATGTGGATGATTAGAAGGGACAAATAGGGCTGTCACCACCTGCTGCCTACCCCTCAACCATGGAGTACGAGACAAATAAAGGTAGCCTCTAGCCTAGACACCACATCTACACTATCGACTACTACTCTAGTGGTGATTAAGGTGATCCGTCTTTATCGGGAGCTCTCTACTAGAGTATCCGCCACGGGGATGGACGACGAACATGCAAACAAGTAAGAGTATAGCTTAACTAATCAAAAGACTTTTATACCAAAAGAATCATGAACACTCACTTAGTGGGAAAACCCATTGAAGTACAAGTGCTCATCAGGGTACAAGGTGGGGAGACACGAACAAGCCCGACTCTTCCCCAAACTCTCTCACATCTCTCCCTACTACTCTATATAGTTACTAGGGCCTAAGCCCTTTAGAGTGTTGCTCAAATGTGGAGTGCTCTTCCTCTTGTGTGTTATAGAGGGGGGGTGCCCCTCTATTTATACAAGGAGCTCGCCGGTGCTAGGGGCTATTCTTGGCACAAGGACTGAGCTACATAGCCTCAGCATGTCCACATGCCATCACCTATTGAAGGGGTGGATGAGAAGAGCTGGTAGGGGGTCGAGCACCCCTTGACTAAGACACCTTGCCACCACCTTCGCGTGGTGGGCTATGGGCTAGACCTAGATTACTCCTTGGTGGTGTTTTGCCCTGGTTGAGTCAAGTTGATGGGCATCTCCATTGTTCCTTTGCGCAAATCAGCATCGAAAAGTGCCTTTCAGTGAATTATTCCATTGTTCCATGTGTCTATGACCTGCAAAACAATATTCTCCAAATACATGTCGAACTTGGTTAATAGTAAATGCATATGTGTTTAAGATTGCCAATTTCTCCTCTTTTTGTCTCTTAGATGGCAGTCGGATTTGATCGTTAAAGACCACCAACAGCCATCTCTCCATGAGCGCATGATGGGTGATGCCATGCCTTGTATTATTGTGCATTTTGAATGTATTTTCTATGTATTCCATGAATGCCCTCTTGCAAATGGTTAAACACCAAAACTTGTGGAAATTATTAGTTCTAAAGCCCTATGTCTAAGCTTGGTGTTATTTTAGTAGTTTTTATATGAAAGTTGGCGGTTAGAAATGTGAGTTAAGCACCACCAACAAGCTCCCCCACACTTACCTCTTTGCTCATCCTCGAGCAAACCTTAGAGATAAAAGTAATCATCAGCATAACATTCTAAGATATATGGCTTACATAAAAGTTATTCCAACACATTCCTTACATAAGTGGGATATGTGGCTTTAGCTAACATGTTTCCTAGGGCTGTTGAAAAGCAGAATAGTTCTTGAAACAAAGTCATCTTCCCAATTTCACATCTTAGCAACTTGGAGTTTTTGAAGTTTTCTCAAGAAAAAGCATAGTTCACTTTATATTCCTCAAATGGCACTCTCAAATGTCTCAATGGTGTATAACTCCTCACCAAGGCATAGCAGAGTTTTGCCTTCTTTTGTTTTCTCCTACTTCTAAAAAGGTTTATGTGGAGCTTTGGGTAGGGATAAACAAAATAGAATACTTGTATTGCATATGTTGTAAAGTCAAATCGAGGATCCAAGGAGAGAAATGCCATACTCTTAGATCAAGATGTGCATGTGTGTGGAAATAGGTAAACTAAAACTATACTCCTTTTGTAGATGTGATCTCTCTCTATAACTCATTATTTGGAAACATGGCTATCTTTCTTCCTTCTTCTTTTGCAATACACGAGCCTTCATGTGCTCATCATTTTTTTACTTGGACCTTCATGTGTCCAATTTTTTTCTTTTTTAAGCTTTTTGCATAGCCCATGTTTCTTCTTCTAAACCATATATTTGGAGAGAGATCTTTATCTTTTTAGAACATGGAGTATTTGCCTAACAAACAAATTTGTGTCTACTCCCAGTGTAGGAGCAGAATCTTTAGTGGATGGAGGCATGTTTTGTGTACTCCCAGTGTAGGAGCAGCATGTATATGTGGGTGTACATGATCTTGATCTTGGGAGCATGATAAATCTCTCAATAGGGGTCACAAGACTTGACCAAACTCAACTCAATAACAAGTAGCATATGTGGAAGGTTTGAAACTTGCAAGATGTTATATTTGGCTTTGGTAGGAATTGCTCACCAATTGAGAAGTATGTGATACTATGGTTTTACAACATTTTCATCAAAACAAATTCTCCAAGTGCCTTGAATAGAAATGGTAGGATTTCTAAGTCAGAACTATATCACACCTCACAACAACTTAGTCAACATGATTGTCCTATTAGAATGTTTTCCCACAAGTATAAGTGTATGTATATGGTGTAACACCCTAGTGTTAAGCTTTGCATTTGACATCTGCATTTCATGAGCACAAGCATCATCCAAGCATTCATGAACATGAGCATATGAAATTTCATCTCATTCTTATACATTGTCACATGAAATGTTAATTTATATATATCCTTATGCTTGCAATCATGTATGACCAATGTATGAGATGGTTGTGAGGTCATGAAAACACCTTAGACACATCTAGAATGGTAAATGGAATAATGTTTATATTCATCACAAAGGCCAAATTTGCTTCTAAGTGTTGGTTTCATTTGAAATGCCATTTTCATGATACTAGTTTGACCAAAGTTGAACAGTAGCTTAAATTCTTTGCATGCCTATGTGACCTAAATAAAAGTTGTAGTACTTAACTAGGGTAACAACTTTTATTTTTGGGTCAAGGTCTAATTCAGTGCATAGCATGCTCAAAAATAGCTCACAAGTATCAACAAAATGTTGTTTTGTGACTTGAGAAATTTTCTAAGTGTTGAAACAGTTTTTAGTTTCAAAGTACCTCACTTTGGAGCAATATAGTTTGTAAACCAGTGAGAATTTGATGATGGTTCCTAAAGCAAAGCTGGATATCTCATGTAGCTCTACAATTGTTATTAAGAAAGTTTTTGCTAATTCGCCATGAATGAGGAGTTATAGAATCACTAAGTCACACTGTCAGACGGATTCAGAGGCACCTGAATTGGCCCAGCCAGTCAGGCCAGAGCGGGCACATAAGCGTCGTGCACTCGCCGCTCGCTCCACTCACTTGGTCTTGCCTTCTCCCGCTTGCTCTGCCTCGCTAAAGCACCGCGCTGAGCTCCCTGTGCGCCACCGCAGCTCGACCGCAGCCGCTCAACGCCGATGTAGACTCAACGACCGATTCATCTCTACCACAGCTACTCCGCCATCACCTCCACCTCCTCAAGCCACCAATATCACCTATCGACCCTAGGTATAGCAACATTTAGCCTTGCCATAGCCGCCGTCGTCACTGGAGCGCCGCCGCACTCGTGGCTCCGCATGCCTCCATCTTCTCTGGTCCTGCACCATGCTAGAGTCTACATTTTGAGGCCAGATCTAGGAATGACACCACTGCTTGACTATGCTGGAATGAGTCACCACTCCACACGCGGTCGCTGTGGCACTCTAGCTTACCGCCGTCGAGTTGGTTCACCATCTTCCTCCTTTCTCTCGTGTCTTAGGTCGAGTAACCCTAGACCTAACTAGTGGCATGATGGAGATCCACCTTTTGACATCGTCTAGCCAAAACAGTGAGAGCGCAGCTGTGCTTCGTGCGCCGCCGCATAGCCATGCACGCAGCCAAGCTCACCGACACCACCTCGAGCCCTCACCTGCACCGTATAGATTCGCTAGGTCACCAGGATGGAGTAGCCATACTCACCTAAGTGTGCCATAGCTAGATATGGATGGTGTACCACCGCCTGACCTTAGTCGTCCACCATGGCCATCGGCGAGCTTGCTCCAATGAGCCACCGAGTCAACTAAGCCTACCAGTTGATGCGCGGGGGTGAGAAGAGTGCAACGGTGAAGACGCTACCGCTGGAGACCTCGCCATCGGTGAATTCTCACCGGTCAGCGCTATCCCCTATCTTGGTCTCACTGACGGTTGGGTCCCGTTGACCATGGGCCCTAGCTGTTAGTCGGATTTTGAATTTGATTTCATGGATTTATTTCACAGATTTGATTGCAAACTTCAAAAATTCATATCTAGAGCTAGGAGTGTCCAAATGGGATAAACCAAATTTTGTTGGTTTCATATTGAAGTTTACTATTTGATAAAAACATGAAATCTATTGTTTAGGGAATGTTTCTAGGAGAATTAAATTGAGCAAGATAAGTGCTTTTAAAGTAGTTTATATCTTGTAAATTGCATAACTTGAGCTAGGAAGGTGATAAAATTGTGATTCCAATTTTCCTGGTCTTGTGTTGACATGATCTAGCTAGGAAAAATATTAAACCTATAGTAAGCAAACTTAAAATATGGTCTTCCTATTTAATCCTAATTAATTGCTAATTTCCAGTGAAATTAATTGGGGTAAAAATATATAACATATGATCATGGAAATTTTTACACAGTATTGTTATGCTTGGAGGAATGTAAGAAAAATATTAAATCTATTATTTGGCACTTTTCACTATGCCAAACTATTTTTGCTAAAATAAGCCTATGCAACTTGTCATTTTTTGTAGAGGTAGTTATACTTATCCAAAGGGCATTAAATTTATACAGTAGACTATTAAGGTCATTTGTAGGCTACTATAATTTTCTTAGAATTTATTAAGCACTAGAAATATTTATCCTTTAAATCACCTTATTATCTAAGGAAATTAATAAATGGATATAAATAAATTAGTTATGTTTAACCATGATGTTTTCTATGGTGCTTGTGATGAATATGATCAATTGATGTTATTAGTTAGGCTTAAAAGTAATTGGTTTTATGCAACTAGTTAATTATTGCTTTATAATTCAATTAGATGGCTGCATGTATAGTTTCGGTTGTGATGATAATTTCGTGATGATAATGGTCTTTTCTGTAAAACTTGTTAATAATAAAGTTATAGATAACTTACTTATCTACCTTTATCTACCTTGTGTTAAATTTTCATAGTCATAGGCCTTATGGTCTAAGAATTATGGTTGTTAGAAGTCTGCTGTTAGAAATGCTTGTTTTCTGGATAGATCTGAAGGATTGATTTGTTTGACCTAGATAACTACTAAATCACATTAAGAATATTAAAATAAAGTTTTATCCAATTTTATAAGCTTTTCAAAATGTCCACAACCATATTATTTTGATGTGTATAACTCTAGTTATGGTCAAAACAAGTGGCTGCTGTCTTGTAGTCTAGAAAATGATTTACATAAGTGTTTGCTTAAGTTACGAGAGAAGAGAAATGCACCTACTCAGTAAAATAAGATGCAATTGTTGTCACTTTAATGCAATGCTGTTGAAAACACTTATGAGGATATATTCATCACATCATATCATATTATAGATGTCATCATATATGCATTCATGATATCTTATTTCATGCTCATGCATATAGGATCGTCCGAAGAGATAACTCTTTTGAAGTTCAACGAGGAAGAAGAGGAGGATCAGTAGGAGGTGCCTTAGGCCATAGCTCTAGGAGAAGAGGAGCAAACTCTCAAGGACCTCCATGAGTGCTAGGATCATCGGCCAACCTCTTTCGTCAAAGGTAAGCGTCGGAGCATTCTAAGTCTCCCATGTTTTACAAAATATCACTTGAGTCCTTTATGTTTGATGCATTAGGTTATAAGAGTTGATTGGAAACACTTGATCAATAGAACTACCTTGTCCAGTTAAATATACCTTTAACCGTGTGTAGGTCTAGGATCGAATATATGCTTAGCCATGCTTAGACCGGTAGAAGTCGGGTGATTTCCTATCACATGCGAGATATAGGTGGATACCGAAGCACGATTAGCTATTTTTGCTATTGTGGAAAAGAACCATGGGATAATGTAAATGGAGGCTAGGTGGAGTCTATATGTGGTTGACTCAAGTGATTTCGTATGTGCTGATTAAGGACCATACCGTTGTTGGCGCTTTTGTTGAGATTAAACTCATGCCTCTAACTTAGCTGGCTAGATAACTCATTCTGACCGCGAAGTCGAGTAGCTCAACTCAGGCCGAGCCCTGTTTTGTTAGAGTGAACACTCTAGATGGTAGTAAGGATGTGCGGGGAGCTAGACGTGAGCCCAAGGGTAGGCCAGGCCTAAACGTCCTGGCAGCTGGTTGTCCCTGATTGTGCGGCGCTGGGTGAACCCATGAAATGTGGACTTGAGTTGTACCAAAGGTGACCTAAGGTGACCGTTGATCTGGTCTACCTAGGTTTGTGTTAGGAATAAATTCCCAGCTGGTTGAAATCGATTCGAATCGCCATCTCTCTTGAACAGTGAGAAACTTGGCTAGTCCCAACATCATAGTAACTGTGTTATGAAATGATGGTTATGATGAACATAGAATTACTACACTGGCTATGGTTACTATTGTATGCTACTAAATGATATACCACATGTTTGGCATAGGTTAGTTGCTAATCTAGAGATGAATAGCAATAATTAACTTGATGACCGAATTATAACTATATACTTGAATTGGTAAGCTTTTTATGGAAAATGTTGTCAAGCTAGCTCCACTTATAAAGCCTTGCATAATCCTTGGAGTCACTTTGTTTTTGGTTTATAATGGGTAAGTCTAGCTGAGTACCTTCTCGTACTCAGGGTTTTATTCCCATTGTTGGAGATGGTACAGTTTATCATGGCTATTGCAAGAACTGCTTCTGTCCCACCGTGGACGAGGAATGAGCCCTAGACAGGCATCTCTTATTAATACTTCTCATATGCTTTTGTGGATGTGATCATGAGCTGGCACTGTATTTGAACTATGATGGCAGATGTTAGTTTTAAACTTTAATTTGCTTCTGCTACTATTTTACTGAACTTGGTTTGTAATAACCTAAATTCATATTCTAATGAATGAAGTGTATTTGGGAACTTTATGTAACATGTGACATGTATGTGTAATCATGTACGATCTTGGTTGTATGTTGATGGTTAATCGAGACCCTTCGTGGCACTCGACGGACTACCGGGTTTAGAAGGGCTCAAGTATGATAGAGCGATCGCTTATGGGCTGCCATTATACTTGTACTCTTATAGATTAGTCGGTTCTGCTACAGTTGGCATCAGAGCAAGGTTCAACATTAATTGCCATATGTGTATTTAAAACAAAGGTTTTTGTTTTCCAAAAACTAGTTTCTAGCCACTTATATATAGGTGTTAAAACCTAGAGTTGAATCTAAAGTGTGTTAGTGATCACTTCTTTTATGCCTAGTTAAGGACTTCAGGTGGCTAAGTATGTACTAACTTGGGGGTTTTCAATTTCATCGTCCATACGACGTGCTATTGTATGGATGCCATTCACTTGAGTGGTAATGTATGGATCAAATGCCTCTATGCCCAAGGTAAGATTCCCATCATCATCACCATGGCATGACCACAAGATGTGAGCATACGGTCTATGGGGAGAGTTAGCTTTGATACTAAAGTGTATATATGCCTCATATATATACGTAATTATTTAATTCTAGGTTAGCTTTGATACTGATATATATGCATATTTGTATGTATATATAGGACGTATTTACTATCAGATAGCTTTGATATGAAAGTATATATATATATGGGTATATATATATATGAAAGTATTTAGATTGCAACCTAGAGCCTAGATTTACATTCTGCATATATAATTGTGGGGTTTGGCTAAAATGAAATTCTTGTGTAGGTACACTAACAGCGAAACATGTAGCCCAACTAGCTATGTTATATATGAGAGAATGTATGTATGCCACCATGTATGCCGTTAGAAGTTTTAAATTTTCCTAAGTTTGTGAGGACGTACGGAATGTGCATGCATCATGATGAATCATTATTACATACTTGCATTGTTCCTCCCCTTATAAGTCTCTTACTTGGTTATATGTAACTCTTATCCATTATGACTTTGTCTTACAAGAGTTGCACCATGTTGTTGGTATAGATGGCAGCACCGGCTAGAAGTGAGAATTTCCTATTGATGTTTGGTACTCCTACCCTACTTTGGAGAGTCTTGCATTATGCGAGGTATTATGAACCACCCCTCTATTACTGGAATGAAGTATACCTAGAGGGACAACCATGGTATGAGGTATAGCTAACCATACCAGCTCATAACCAAGCACCCTTCTAGTGGGATTGGAGGGCATAATCTAAATGAAGAACTCCTTGGGAGGCTGCCCAAGTAGTGGCTTTTGAGGTGCTGAGTTAGATTTGTCAGCAGCACGGGGATGAGCTTACCGACAATGCCGCTGGTACTTTTCCTCGGGTGGATCCATCCACAATAGTATGAGCACAGCGTAATAGCAATGCATTGATCCGAGACCAGGATGAGTGGGCAGACAGTTCTAGTGCCGCTACGAGCTCAATGTTTGTAGTGATGAAGATGTTTTATACTCATCAGGACACTAGGGACTTCTAGTAGGAGTCCTATACCACTTGCATGGATAAACTCATGAGGGCCGAAGCTGCACAGCATAAGCTAAAGAAGCGTGTGCATAAGCACAAAAAGGCAGCAAGTGAGGCCCGATGGGAAACTGATCAAGCTTATGTAGCATTGGGAAATCTCCACACCCAAATGGAGCAAGTTGATCAGGAAAGAGCTACCGTCCAAGAGGAAAGAGCTAGCAGGACTGCAGGAGCAGCTAGAGGCCACCCATGCCAAGGCATTCATAGCTACGCACCAGTGGATCCTAGCAAACAATCATGTAGCAATGACCAAAGTAGAATGAGACAAGACCCAAGCCTTGAGCATATAGTAGGACCATGTTGAGAGGGACTTGCGCTAGTAGCTTGCATAGACCCAGAACGTGGTGGTTGATCTTCAGCATGAGGTGGATTTTCTGAACAACCAACTACACCTGATCCTTGATGAGGAAGAAGATCTAGAGATGTTGGTCGAGGATGATGGTTGGGAGGAAGAAGTGGAGCTAGAGGATGAGGATGAGGCTATCTCTGACACACAAGTTAGTAATAGAAAGTAATGTTGAATTATAGTCCAAAGTACTTGTTCTCGTTGCTGGTCTAAAATGTTTCAAGTACCAGGTGTGTAACAAACAAGTATGGTGGGCAGCAAGGTGACAGGGGTCTGAAAAACAAGTATGGCGGATAGCAAGAGCAACAAAAATAAGGAACCAGATAGCACATGCTAACATAGCTCACTTTGACCTTCTCTATGTGCTCCTCTAGATATTGTTCCTCTTTTGCCCCTCTCTTTTTTCTATTTTTGGGTTGTCGTTGTTTTTTTGGGAAATTTTGACTTTTTCTTTTTATTTTTTTGATATTTTTTATTCACTTAGGATCACACAAGAAGTAACCATAGAAAATATGAGCCTAAACAAGTGAAAGGTGTGGTCTGTAGAAATTTCAGAAGACGTGCTCAAAAATGATAAAAAGCTTGTGACCACAAAAAGAGGATCTTGTGACCAGTTTTTGACCAAATTAAAATTTTCTAACCCCAACATCTCGGGGGATGGACGGATCCAAAATTTTTTCTGATCGATTTTGATATATGGAACATCGAAATCCGAGTTCGTATACGAAAACTAGACCAGTTTTAAGAATTGGCTTCGAACTAGAGGACAAAATGGGAACAATGTTAGCAAAATTGGTCACGACAGCAAGGATTTGATGGAAACGATGGGGGAAAACACACGAACTGAACTCTAACACACCTAACCAGCAACCAAACCTCGACCAGGACACAAACTCAACACGACGGACACTGAAACCAAAATATACAAAGGCTATGGCGCGGAAGGTTGTAGGATAGGAAAAAAACATGGCACTGGACTATAGGACGAATGCGAAACACTCAAAACTAGGGGATAAATGTGAACCTGATGGTATACCTTAGCTCTGATACCACTTAACGGGGACGGGGATCTCGATCATCCGTCAGGTAGTGGTAACTATTGTTGTGGCGGAGAATGACACACCGATCCCGCTGTAGATCGAAAGATTGAACCCTATAATCTTAGCACCACAACTTCTCTGGTTATCAACTAAGACACGAATCTGGTTGACCTTGCCAAGAAGGCTAATCCCTACCTATGCAATGAAGAACACAAGCAAGAATAAGAAAGAAAGCAACCAAATTGCAGATGAATGATTAATCTCACGAAGTTGGGGTCTCATAAACCGATGAATGGCGAAATTGTTCTTGACAGATTAATCTAAGCAAAACCCAAAACCTAATGATGGTGGTGGAATATGATTATAAAGGTCTTAGGGTTGTCACCTACCATAGACACGCCCCCTAATGGGCCCAAACATGATACACGGTCCAACGGACCAAAAGACGGTGTCGTAGCACCCTGGTAGATTCTAGATGCTGACTTGTTTCGACGATTCCCATTGATTCTGAAGGCCTTTTGACATGAAGCCACCTAGATTGGCTTCCTTATCAAATTAGCTTTCCAACCATATGTGGATCGTTGAAAACGGATTCCAGATGCGTCCTAGGTGACCAGTTTAAGAAAGACTGGTCCTAGAGGCCGAGGCAGACTCGAACTTGAGTTGCTTTAGGCCTCCACCTCAGGGACTCAAATCGAATTAGCCTTGGGCCTCCTTCTTGACTTGGACACCCTTGCTGGCCTCCTATCCCTCCATACCATGTGCCAAACATGGTCATATCCATGGGTGTCATGTCCACATCAGACAGGGCTATCACCACATGTCGTCTACCCCTCAACCATGAAGTACGAGGCAAACGAAGGTAGCCTCTAGCCTAAACACCACGTCTACAATAGGGAACTCCAAAGGATGAATTAATTTTTCCTTCGGTGTTCGTGGTTCGGATGAGGGTTCATGAGTCGAATCTAAGGATGCTTTGTGTTTGGATTCGACTAATGAGGACTCCTCAACACTTGACTTAACTTTTGCCTAGAGGGGTTTGGTTCTTATGACGGAAGAAGTTTGTCTGTCTATGAAGTTTTCAAGGAATTTTACTTGTTTCATCATAGGTTTGTGCCTGAAACATCCTTCGACAGTCATTTCTCAGCATAGGTCAGCATGTGTGTCGATACCCAAACAAAAGAGTCGCAGTAATATGCTATCGGGTAACAAAAAGTCTAGGCCCATGTGTATTAACGCTAAAAACATAGCCCAGGTTACACCTATAGACTCCTTCTTGCATTGCCCAGACTACACCTATAGACTCCTTCTTGCGTTGCTCAAAGTCGAGGATTGCCCTTGGTAGAGAGTCGATATGGGACATAGGGAAGAATGCAAGGTGAAACTTGTCTTTAAGTTCATCCCAGTCCTCAATCATACTTTCTACAACATGTGTGTACCATTGCTTCGCCTTCCCCATGAGAGAGAAGGGAAATAATTTCCACCTGAAATTTTCTTATGTCATGCCTGAAATGCTTAGGCATGAACACATCTCCTCGAACTCTAAGAGGTGATGGAAAGGGTTTTCATTATCGTGCCATGAGAAGGGTTGTGCCCGAACCATAGCTATAAAACTAGGGTGGAATTCATAGCCAAATGAAATCTTTTGTTTAGAATGTGGCTCAGGGAGCTCGCCCTTTGAAGCGGACCAGTATTGGATAGGAGTGGTTTTCATAGTGAAAATATTTTTGTGTTTTTTATAAAAAGAAAGGATATAGATACGAGGACGGATTAGGTTCAAAGAAAATATAGAAACCATGTTGACACCAAAATTTGGTTCAAGAAGAAAGGGCCCCGAGGTCTAAATTCATCAAAGAAAGGCTGAGATATTCAGCAAGGATCGGCTAACCAGGTCGCCATCAAAAAAATAAGATGATGTCATCATTCCAAAGGAATGGGCCCTATCGATAGGATCAGCATGATATGAAGCAAGAAGATGTGTCAGGCTCCACAGAAAGGAATATTGGAGTCCAAGTTATCTTAAATTAGAAAGTTTTGTTTTCTTTTCCAAGTTTTCATAACCGGTCTTATTCGACCAGGACTCATAGTCAAGCCTCGGGTATAAATAGTGAACCTCGGATATTGTAATAGACATCTCTCATTAATCAACCAAACAAGTACCTTTACTTTTCGGCTCACGCCATCCCTTAGGAGTAGGAGTAGAGTAGATTTCGATGAGTTCTTTGGGCAAGCGGGGCTGTATCGGACGACCTGACCTCCAGCTTGTTTGTGAGTATCCATCATGACTTATATTGTTATGTCACACCCCAAAATTGTCATTTTGGGATGTGACTTAGAAAACACTAAATAACATTAAATGGTTTTATCATTTTTCTAAAATTTCCCAACTTTAGTTAAGTTGTTGACATTTTAGACATTAGAAAATGTGAGTTTCTAAAAATTTTGTAATTAATTTAATGGTTTGTTGCATTTCATGCCTTTGCATACTGTTAATGTATGAAAAATGAGTTTAAATATTTTCAAGATATGCTTAGGGTTTGCTCCCAACCTCATCTTTCAAATATCAAACCAATCTCTAAAACTCTAATCAAGCCTTTTCCCGAAATCCTACAAAACCCTAGCCTACCCGTTCTCTCTTTCTCTTGTTTCTTTTCTTCTCAAGTTCCTAGTCAATTTTATGTCCATGAATTCTTCGGGCGAATCTTTTCCCCTCTCTCATGGTGTCGCCCTCCTCTCCCTCCATGCAAAAATAATAGAAGCACATAATTCCTCCTTTTCATGTGGAGAAGCCTCCCCTCTCCTCTCTATGGTGCCTTCTCCCTTTACTCTCTGTTGATGGTAGTTAATGTTCATCATAAACCATCAATATAACTTATATAAATGCATAAAAAGGATCACCAACATAGATCTAGGGGTTTAAACTAATAAATTTCACAAGTTTTGGTGAATTTGTGTTTGCAGAAGGATCCATAGCAAAATCGACGTAGAAAGACTCTAGAAGGCTCTAGAAGGCAAACCACCGAAGCGGAGGGTAGGTGGCTGCCATGTGGGGCTGACCGGCCCCAACTGTAGGCCGCCCAGTCCCCTAGGCCCACCTGTCAGCCCTCCTTCGAATGTTGGTTCTCCACCACCTCCTAAATTGCATCTATGCCGTTCTTTCAAGTCGGTTTGATCTAGGGGTCCAGAATTGATGCTCCGGCCTATATATAGCAGTCCCTACCCCCCTCCCTAGAGCATCCCTAAAATCCTAATGCATACGTCTCATTCAGAGATCAAGATACACTAGAAGGATTAGGTCTAGACTCTCCAATGTAGTAGATTAGTAGCTCGGGAGTGAGGGTTGAGTTGGGCTAATGCTCAAGTTCCGGATCCAGTCTTGTAGGCTCGGCAAAGCTTGTATCTTCACTTCCACATCTTGTAAGACTTATTATAAATTCATTATATTCCTATCTACATGCTCTGCTTACTTTTAATATGTATCTTGCTTAGTTGAGGCTATCATTACTTTTGTGTGTGGGTTCATAGAGCGCTTAGCCTGCTAGTTTATCGATTGGGCTAAGTAGCCGAGCCTCATGTAAGCATGGTGCTTATACGATGCTCTGTCTGTAAGTCCACCCTGTTCTCTGGTTGGGTGGTAGAAGCGGAAGGTGACAGCCCTATCTATCCTTTGTAGTCCACTCCGAATTGAGAATGTTCTTAAATTATAGGACCATAGTCGCATCGATAGAGTTATCTATTGTGGGTACTCTAACGTCTAAGCGGCGTCCCAAAGTGCACAAGAGTAGAATTAGTCTTAACTATAGTCGGGTATATATATACTTTGATCCTGTAATAAGAATGTCATAGGAATCTAACTCATCCGTTGCTCTCCCGAGTTGACTAGTTTATGTTATCTTATAGATCTACCCCTGAGTATCATTAACCTTAATTCCTATCATTACCTTCATCCCTGCTCTAGCCATGCTGGTATGTTGACTGATATATACTCCTTTGATATTCAATAAGTCTTTACTCTATTGTTTCCCTATGGTAAAATATAAATAACGATACCTAGAGTACTCCCGGTAAAATGCTACAATGGTATTATGTGCGCTTGCGGAATTCTTCATATTCTATTTGCACTTATAAATACCAACACTCATGCAAAAACAGCAACACTAAGTTTCTACCTTTATTTCCCTTGCCACACCTCTCTTTAATCCTCTCTTAACATCACTCTTCACTCCATTGGTTTCTCTTTTTCTGTTCAACGGCATGCATGCACAAAACCGCCAGCCATATCTCTTCTTTCCTGCCACATTCCCTCCTCCTTGTGGTGTATATTCCTTTTCTTCCATGCAGAAAATGTTGCTCCCTTAATTCCCTTTACATGCCCCTTTTTATTCTCCTTTACCACTCTCTAACTGCAGGAGTGAAAGGCTCATGAAAACAGCCATGCATCTTCCCCTCTCCCTCTACAGAACAGATGCACCTCCTCTCCCTCTCCCTTCACGTTCTGCACATACACAACAGAACGATGCCCCCATCTCCTCCCCTCCCACCTCCATGGACGCCCCCTTCCTCTTTCCTTCCTCCCTCTCCTTCCTCTCCACCAAAGCAGAGAGCACTCGCTGCGACGAATTCGTTTTGCAGCTGCAAGCCTAATCCTGAGCACCGGAGCCATCATTTGGAGGAAGCAGTCATAGCTGCCGTTTCAGTACAGCGCGTGGTGAGGTCGTCCCTCCCCCTTCCCTCTCTGATCTTGCTGTTCGTGCCCCTCTCATCCGTATCTTTGATCTATCTTGTGGCATAGATCATCTCCGAAGTGGAAGTGGTGCTGCCCCGTTGATCGCTGGCACTGTCATCACCCGTCGTCGATGTTGTCTGCCATCACCTTCATCTCCGACTGCTGCCAACCCTGATGTGAGGACCCCATCATGATATCCATCTTGTATACATGTTCCTTGCTGTAAATCATGAACCATCATTCATGTTTGATCGAGTTTTGGCGAGGTTTGCTAGCGATATTCTATGCTGTCCCTGTGTCCAGAAATGCTGCTGTCGACGACAATGGCGTTCCCTATTGATCTGTTGAATTTTATGATAAATCCTTTGACTATAAAATCCCTCATATACTTGCACATGTATCTGCAAAATTTCATGACAAGAGGATCCAAGACAAAAGATATATCAATGTTATTGTTCTTGCTGCCCCTGCTGTTTCGCAGCGGCGCTGCTGCTGGCTAGCGTTCGCGTTCCCAGTGATCTAGCCCTCCGGTCATCAAACCCTTTGATCATGATGTAGCTCTTGATGTTGCACATACCTCTGCAAATCAGTTTAGCCACAGAGGCCATGATGCCAGAGAAATCATCGTCTCCGTGTTCACTGCTCTGCTTCCCTGACTGCTGCACTGCTCTGCATGGCATTGGTGTTCCCCGCTAATCCACTATCCAAATACCAAACCCTTCATCCAACATGTCCACCATATCCTTGCCCACGTCTCTTTAAGTTTGTTTTGCCATGGGTGCCACAATGGCCGAGATACTGAGGTCGTAGTATATACTACCCCTGCTGTCCAAAATCAGCCATGCAACCTGTTTTATGTTCGCGTTCCTCGGCTAACAGATGGTCAAACCACCATGCCCTTTTGCTGTAACATACTACATGCAGTGCAGAACAACTCCACAAAATGTATTTCAAGTGGGTGCAGCTATGACCATAATCCTTGTGATCATAACCCCTCCTGTCCATCCAACTGCACGTCCTGGATGCACCGACATTTCGCCGCATTATCTGCTGAATCATTTGCTCTGTTTGCTTAGCCCCCTGGTGTGACTATGTGCCTATTAGTTGCACATGATCCCAATAAGTTCCAAGTCCAGACATTGAGTGTGGCCCTGCCTTTTGTTCTCCACAGCTGCAGCTACCGCCGGTCATGTTCGGCTAGTGCACAGATTATCGTAATCGCACTCCTTGTTCATCTAGCATCTACCTCAATGCACTAGTTGTCTACGATGTTTTTTCCAAATAGTCACCACACATATCCTGAAGCACTGTCTCATATCATGAAGGAATAGTTGGAACACAAGTCATATGTGCAACATCGCTTCTCACCTTAAAATTATGGTCACCTCACAATTGGTGAGTTCTAGATATTTCAACCACCACCATCATCTTTGTCATGCAATGTTCTATAAGTGGAGATCAATCATTTTGCCAATATTGCACTTGTATCATTTCATCCATCAACGTTACTTGTCTTCTGACAGTGCCATCCTTCCATGAGCTAATCATCAACCTAACCACTTGTCCTACGCATATGGTCCAAAATCAAATCTCCTAGACCACATAACCACCACAAAGTCTCATCCTAGTTATCAACCTTGATAGGTCACCTTGGGTCAGTCATGACCATATCGCTCTTGTCCAGTCATCAACATATATATGCTCTTTTCCACCAAGCCTATCACATTCATCCCCTCCTAGGTGATCTAGCCATTAGATCATCTTATGTCCACATCATTTTTCATAATGTCTTACCATCTTGTATACAATCCTCTGATCATTACCCTTCATCTATAAATCCTTATGCTCTCTAATCTTTCAAGTTAGTCCACATACATCATGTCTATTCTATCCTATTATTTATCAAACATTCTAGCTTCTACCTTTGATCTATCATGCCCTTTAAACTGTAGCTTTGTTTAGTTGTTTCTGCGCTCTATGATCGTAGTTACAAGCCCTGCATGTTTAAAACCTTTATATCTTGTTTTATATATATATAATGATTGATGTACTGCTTCTAGGTTTGTCTATGATACTTGTGATGGTTGTTGCTATCGTTAGAAGAAGTCGTACAAGGATGATCCAGAAGGAAAGTTGGACAAGTTTGAGCACTATTTGAGGCAAGTGTAACATGAGTTCGCTTGTTACCCAATAACCATTTAATCACCTTTTTCATGTGCATGTGTCTAATTTGATGAACCACTTAGGACTTTACCTAGAACTATTGTACCCTATATTCCTTGTTACCTTTGGGTTATGCATATGGGTAGTTTGCTTAGTTTGCAATCACCAAACTATATAATGTTAATCTTGATTAATGGATTATGGAATCAATGTTAAAATGATGCTTTTTAGCAACATGGATAGAAGGGGGCTAGAGCATTGGGCCTTTTTGTGTGCTCTAGTCTGCCCTCTGTAAGGACTAAATCTTAAAGCGATAACCCAGGACTTACTGTACAACCACGAGAACTACATGGCTCTAGTCTTAGCCTAGTATCTTGATATGTTTTAGTTCATCAGCAGCGTACCGAAAGGGCAAGAGGGGGTGCCAGCTCGGGTACAGCTCTTGTCCTATCGTAGTGTGTCCTAGGCTACGGTCATAAGTGTGCCACTATCAGAGGAGAGCATCTATATCTGCCTGGTCAATCCGAAACCTTAGCGGCTGCTACTTATTAGAATGACTGGTGAAAAGCTTCATAGTGATCCCTACCGACTTACCTTGGAAGTGGGTCAAGAGGTTGGCCGCCTTGGGTAAAGGGCAATCATGACTTGTGGTGAAAGTGTACAAACTCTATAGAGTTATAAAATTGATATATCAGCCATGCTCATGGACATGAGCGGCCTGGATCCTTTTCGAGATGGATGGTTCTATGGATGGTTTGGGTGATGATTAATCTTGATGTTAATTATACTTTCACCTTGGGAGCTTAAGCATAACCTAGCAACATAGGTTTAATAAATAAAATATGACCAACTAAAAGTGCTTACCGCATTTCAGCCGTGTCTAGCCTTTTGAGCCTTGCATCCCCTCATGTTATACTTGTTGAGTATGGTGCGATCATGCTTGTTTACAACCAACAAAAATCCTAGATGGGTACCAGATGGTGGATCAAGTGAAGAGTTTCTTGCGGAGTCCATGAGTACTAGGCGAGTGCTTCCCCCAGTCAACTATCCCTGTGGAGTATGGAGACCCAAAGAGAAGATATAGAATAGTTTTCGCTATGCTTTGTAAGAGATGTAAGTCTTGTTGTAACTATGTTTCGATATATAATAAAGCATTGTTCTTGATATTTTTCATATTTGTCACTATATGTGTCATGTGGACATCCTAGGCACACATATAGTTAGCACTTGGTATTCTTTTGAAAACCAAGTGTGACATGTTACTTGTGAGGCTACAACAGACGACTGCTCTCTTACAAGTCGTGGTATAAGTTAGTTATCAATCTATATTGTTATTTGTAATGCTGCAACAGACGACTGATCTCTTACAAATCATGGTATAGATTAGTTATCGATTTGTATCAACCTTTACAAGGCTACAACAGATGACTAATCTCTTGTAAATGTTGGTATTAATCAAAGTTATTGATATCATGCTAAATAGTTTACTGTTTAACACAATATCACAAATTGCCCAATTTGGATTGAGATTTATTAGTCTTATTATTTTGATCTATCGTCTGCCAATTATTATCACAGTTGAATTCGACTCTTGACGTTAGATCATGTTTGATGACTAATCTATCTCGATCTTGATCGCACATGGTGGGTGTTTGAAGTCGTGTTCTGTTAAAAGATAGATTCATTGATCACTAGTACCTGGTATGATTTTGCTATCAATGCTGCATCAGCCGACTCAACCTGTTGATAGCGTGTCAGATTGGATATTGTCAGTTAGTATATCTATCTATTAAGAAGAGCATGGCGTCATGCCACCCACTATGTCTCGATCGGCTATTTAGCCGATGGTCTAAGCTCCCGTTGTATAACATGACTTCATGATTTCCTTGCGATGTAAATAGATCTATCGATTGTTGGTCTCTAATCTAGGGTCCTACTATCAATGCTGCATCAGATGACTCAACCTGTTGATGGTATAATAGATTGGGCCGAGTCGTTTGTAGGTTTATTTATATCCAACGGATGAGTGATCGCATGCTATACGACAAGATCACCAGAATCGGCTATTTTAGCCGATAGCCCTGTTTGTCATGGATGTACTGGCTGTTTATATGGTTTTACTTGTTTTTTTTCCTGGATAAAAAGCTAGTATGTCTCTTGAACACTTATATAGCTATCTTTACACCTCTTGCTTGTTTTTGGAACTATCTGGACAAACACCAGCATGTTCTGCCTTAAATTTCTGATCAACTTTCTCTCCTTGTCAATTAAAGGGTCAAATTGACTGGCATGCCCTCAATCATGACCATCCAGTTTGGTGTCCATTCCTAAGCCTAGAGAGAGCTCGGGATCTGCTCCATGCGGTTTCTCTTGGCTTGCTTCATGTGTGCTGCACCTGACAGTAGAGGATGACCCGTCGCTTTTTCACCGTCCACATGATCTTGGCACGCCCGGTGGGACAACAATCATCGACATGGATAATCAGACGATCCTCAAGGTCAACCTTGATGACCTACCTGATGACCAGAAGGCGCTCATTGAGCAGGCAATGGAAGAATTCAGAGAGAAGTGCCTGCTATCTTACAGTAGGACACGTGATTCAGTCATTCAAAAGACTCCCCTACCAAGGGTCCTCCTACATGGACAAAGTGAAGATGTTGAAGCAAGGACTACTACTCATTTGGTCCACAAGACTATTCATGAAGCCTTTACAAACCACAATATGGTGTTGGCCAACACGATTGGTAATGTTTTGAAAGAAATCTTCTTTGGAGCGTTAGTTGGTCAAATTGGGCCAGCATACTCTCATGGCTTTAATCCTTTGGCTATGGGAAGCAACATTCCTGATTCTAGTCAGCAGCCAAATGGTGGATAGTTCCAACAGCAACCAATACAGTAGCTTCTAGGAGGACAGGCTCAAGATCAGACCCTACAAATAGTAGGGGGTAAAATCAAGTTCTGCCAGCCATAGAGGGGCAAGGTCATGCCCTACTAACGATAGGGGACAAGCTTAGATGATAGGGGGGCAACCACTAGCACAGCAATCGCCAAGTGCCCCCATCACGCAGGCAGTTCAACAGCCTACTAGACAAAATCAAGTTTATTCAGTCTAGCAACCAACCTCTCCAGCCACTCAGCAGGTTGTGCAATGGCCAGCTCATGGAAGATTCAGTACTTCCTATCAAATGCCTCAGTCAGCCCATAAAATTGCTCCATTAGTGCAGAGGATCATCAAGAATGTTGATCCTAATTACTTTAATAGTTGATTGCAAGGATATGCAACTCATAATGCTCAGATCGACTATCTAGAGGGATATCACCTAGTTTCTGATGCCAGCACATACAAGCTTATGCCATATCCTAGGTATCAGAATCCTTATAGTTATAATGCTTAGCAACTTCAGTAGCTTCAGGCCCAAGGGCAGATGTCTCTGGCTCAGAATTAATAAGTTCAAGTACAAGGATCTCAAGCTTAGGCTCAAGGGCAGCCGAGATAGGGAGTTGTTGGCATAGATGCTGATGAGTTTGTTAATCAGATAACTACCATGAAGTAAAGCTAGTTCAATCTAAAACCTAATGGATAGGTTGGCTCTTACCAGCGCCCACACCCAGCCTAGTATGATATTGTGCAACTCCCACCACGCTATAGAGTCCTAGATTTCTCCAAATTCACTAGGGTAGATGAGATGACAACCATGGAACATATCAGTGGCTATCTCATCTAGCTTGGAGAAGCATCTGTTGAGGAAGCACATAAAGTTAAATTCTTCCTCTTGTCCCTGTCTAGACTAGCCTTCAGTGGTTTTCATCACTAGAACCAAACTCAATCACTGGGTGGGCCAATCTAGAGAACAAGTTTCATGCATATTTCTACAGTGGGATAGGAGAAAAGAAGATTACAGACTTGACAAGCATGAGGCAGATGAACAATGAGTTAGGCTCTGTGTTCATTGAAAGATTTAGAAAAGTAAGGAGTTGTTGCTACTCGTTGAATCTGTCTGATGGACAATTGGCTAAATTGGTGCTTCAAGGGATGTCTCCACTAATCAAAGAGAAGTTTGATGGCTAGGAGTTTGAAAGCTTGTCCCATTTAGTTCAAAGAGTGTCTGCCTTTAAGAATCAGCATCGAGCCATGCACAAAGAGAAGTATTTGAAGGGTACTGCTACTATGACTGACTCCTATGATGTAGACTCTAATGGAGATGATCCAGAAGTTGCGATCGCCGAATGGACATGGGGCAAGGCTCTTGTATCTTGTCCATGGGTAAAGGAAATAGAGAACACCTACAACTTCGATGTCAACAAAGCTGACAAGATCTTTGACTTGCTGCTGGCGAACAAGCAGTTAAGATTACCCACAAATCATGTGATCCTTTTGGCTGAAAAACTCAAAGGGAAGAAATATTGCATGTTCCACAAAGTTACCAACCACAGTACCAACACAATGTAGAATCTTCCGCTTTCACATTCAGAAGGCCATCGAGCAAGGAAAGATCAAGTTTGAGCCAGCTAAGAAACTAACGATGGACATAGATAAGCATCCTTTCCTAGGGGTGCATATGATAAAGTTTTAGTTGGCTAAGGGAAAGACAAAGGTCTTGACGTCAGCTAAGGCAAAAGAAGATGGGTCGGTTGATGCCAAGGTTCAAATATCAGCTAATGAGTATGAAGAAGCTAAGAAGCAGCGCGATCAGCAAAAGAGTCGATATGAGTAAGGTGAAACATCCAAAGCTAGTGCTATGCATCCTCACATGACTTACATGATCTTGTTGAATAAATGGCAATGCTAAAAGGAGAAGGACTACTAGCATTGGCTTGAAGAAGAAGAATATGAGTGTCGATGCAAAGAAGAAAGATATGAGAGAGAGCAAGCTGAGCTACATTAGAGTTGTCCTTTCTTTAGACACTGCTGGAATGAAGGTTTGAAATTGCCTACAAGATGTAACTTCCTAGAGTGCAGTAATCAATATGCAGAGTTAAGGCAATCTCAAGTCAACCACTGGTCCATCCATGAACGTTTGAGTTGTCCATCCAACGACATGGCTCAGCACATAAAAATAAAGGAATTCATGATCGGCTAGGTAAGCATGCATATGATCAGAGTTGGGTCGGTCATGATGGAGAGAAAGAGTATGTTTGGTAGGAAGGCCAATGGTGTCTAGGAGGTCTGGCAAGGGGCCAAAAGAGAAGGGTTCAATGCTTAAGAAATCAAGAATTAGAAGCTCAGAAGTACAATAGGCCTCAGGCATGGCGCGTCAAGCAAACAGCCGACAAGGGTAAGCCATCGGCTAATATTGATATGGTCTTCATCCTACCTGTAGAATTTAGAGCTCCTTCTAAGTATGAGCAAGAAGAATCCGATGGAGAAGGGAGTGATGGAGAAGAATTAGGAGAAGCAGTGGCTCAGCTAACCCTCTAGTCCCAACAAGCTATATTTGACAAACCATCTCAGCATCGCACTTAAAAGCCTTATACATGAAAGGATTTGTCGATGGAAAGCCGATGACTAAGATGTTAGTCGATGGAGGTGTTGTTGTCAATCTAATGCCCTATACTACATTCCGCAAACTTGGAAAAGGTCATGGAGATTTGCTTGAGACCGATATGATGTTGAAAGACTTCGACGGTAACGCATCTAAGACACGGGGGGCAGTCAACGTTGAATTGACAACTGGGAGCAAGACTCTACCTACTACTTTCTTCATCATCGATGGCAAGGGAACATACAGTCTGCTCCTTGGTCACGACTAGATCCACACTAATTGTTGCATCCCTTTGACAATGCACCAATATCTCATCCAGTGGCTAGGAGATAATGTCAAAGTGGTTCTAGCGGATATGTCCATAAACGTGGCAACAGCTGACCCAGCCTATTGGGAATTTGAAGACTATGAATGCTTCTCTGGCAGAATCTAGGAAGGAGGCATCATCAAGATCAATGGTGAATGTCAATAGCCAATCCAAGCAATCGGCTCTGAGAGTTTATTTTGATTACTCCCATAGTTGGTTACTATGGAACGGCTGAAAATTGCCCTCATAGATTAATTCGCCAGAATATAGCCATTCTATTTTAGAGAGTTAGATTTAGATTTAATTGCATAGCACTTTGGAAGAGCTTGACAATCGACGATTTTGGGGTTTCATAAGTGATTTGATGCTTGAATCGTCGTTGGCTATTTTTGAAAGTTATTTTTCGTTATAAAATTTGAGCCCTGGTGATTAAGAGTATTGCTCAGAATTTGGGTTACCACCAGGATTGATAGCCGGTACTAACAAAGTATCGCCTTTAGAACAAAAAATGAAATCCTATTTTAGCCTAATAAGGCGAAAGCCGGTGCGGTACGCATTGCCTATAGTGCAAAAAATATATACATGCAAGTCATAACAAAAATGGTCTTGATGTTCGGTCAAAGTTTCATCAACCAAAGATCTATAATGGAGACATCACAAGCCAGAGATATAAAGAAGTTGGAGATAACAAGTTTAGTGCCGCACAAATTGTATTTAGAGTGTCCAAATGGATGGCATCGACTTCTACAATTAGCCGGTTGTCTTCATCAGCGGACCCAAGGAATACTTTATCTTTCTGACTCTAGATCATCATGAGTTCTTCGTACTTAATAGTCATCTCCTTTTTCTTCTCCGCCGCTAGCTTAGGGAGTTGAGTTGAGTTGGCTTCCTCAAGTTGAATTAAAGAGTTAATCTCTTCTAGCTTAATCAATAATTGCTCCCATTCAATCTTCAAAGATTTGATTCTCACATGGGACTCAGAGAGAGCATTCTTTGATCCATCGATCAGTTCCTTCAATCGAAGTATCTCCTACTTAGTTGACTCCTCTTGGACAACCAAGGTGCTCTAAACTTCATGATCAGCTAATCATTGCTTGGCTTCAATCACTTTGGGAGCTTGACCCTCAATGAAGGTAATAGGAGATAGAACAGTAAGAAGGTCTTGATTCAGTTCTCCTTTAATAGCCAGAAAGATGTCTAGAAGCAGCCTTACATTGCAGACCAGATCGGCTATATCTCTTTCCAAGTGGGGAAGCATCAACTATAGCTGATCCCTGGTTGTAGCCGACGAAATGTGTTATGCTTGATGAGCATCAGGAATAGAGCAAGTTATTTCCCCTCTTCTATATAATCTTTAATGTCAAAGGGGAAGACGCTTGGAAGAGATGAGCCTTGCGTGTGCAAAAAGACAGTTAGGATCGAGAGCAACGAAATACTTGATTCCTAGACCACTATAAAGTTACTCATACCTCTTTTACTGGGGATGGAGGAACGGTCGATGATGTACCCATATCTTCATCAGGTGATTCAATTGGCTTCTTAGATCCTACTCAAACCAAGTCAGGTTGAATACAGATCAAGAATTTGGACAAAAGGATGCAGTGTGTCGATACTCACCACCAATGAGCGGAGAATGTGGGACATCTCTAGGTTCCTCATCACTAGCTGACTAATGAGCACCTCGACAGGATTCTTGATCATTGGTGGCACTAGGAATCGGTCGTAATTCAACGTTCGCATCTGAAAGGAAAGAAGGGTTTAGAGTCAAGAAAATCACAAATGGGATCAAGAAGACAAATTTGGAGGTTTACCATTGATCTCTTGATGGCCATTATGGGCTCCTTCACTAGGGGAATTAGCAGTGCTCATATCAGCATTCCTGGCATCATCCTCATCCTAACCTCCGATAGACTAAAGGGCAGGTAATTAACAAGATTGATCAAGAAAGACTAGAAGTAGCAGAGAATTAATTTACCTAGGTGGTCGATGTTCCTAAGGAGCTCTGTCCATGACCTAGACCTTTGGATAGAATCTACAGAAAAGGTTACTGATGATTACCCAAACCCAATGCAAGCAAAGATTGGTTCCTGGGAAGCACCTCTGTCCCTCCTTTTGACGAAGTATCTGGGATCTGTCCTGTAGCTTCATCATCAACGCCCGACTGGGGGTTGGCCTAAAAGGAGATTTGATCAGTTCTGGAAAGCTCAAGATTATTAATAATAGGAAAACTTACTACAATGATGGCGTTAGCAAAACATAAGAAGTACTGCTCATCGGCTATTGTCTTAGCAGCTGTCGATGGGCCACCCATCCCATCATCCCAGAAGCCTAAATTAGTAGAATCATAAGTTAACATTGGAAAGATGATTGGGACAAATGAATTCAGCGATCTGTGCTATAGACACATACTTGAGAAGCCAATGAAAGTCCCTAGTTTCTGTGGGCACGCTTCCGTGTCGTAACTTTGGTAGAGTGACCCTTTGGAGCCCCGCGCTTTTGCACCTTGGTAGGCTACACAATCACAAGACCAGCTTGTGTTTTCAAGACAGTTTTTAGAGTGGGTGCTCGACATCCCATTCTTGGATTGATACACCAGGCAACATACTCAATCAGCCAGCCACTCCCACTAATTGTATGGGAGAGCGGAATCCAAATCCTACAAACAACATAATAGTAAGCATTGCATTGGCCATATGGAAGGAGGGTTAGGAGCGAGTATTTACCTCATTTTTAGGTTGGAAGCTATGATCTAATGACTAACAAAAGGGTGTGACTAAATTGCAAAACAAGTGTTGAGCCCATTCTTCCACCAGGCAATAAGCAGATTCAAGGAAAAAGGGCCACATTTCCATCCCTCATCATCGATGAGAGGCAGAGCCTCTTCAAACTACCGAATTCTCCAAAATTCCCATGGTTGGTTAACAGCTTCCCTCAGTCTCAGCTTGTCTGCAAAGAACAACCTAGGGACAACTGCCCAAAGCCAAGCTGGTGGGCTGCAATGGAAGGATTGTAGAATTCATAAGAGGTTGCCGGCTTTTCATGGCCATGCCTAAATTCCACAAGCAACAACCCAGGCTTGACTATGCATTGAAAGATTGCGGTTGATGGTGCATCTGAGCAAGCCACTTCAAACCTAAAAGAAATCAGAAGTTAAATTCAGCAATCTCTGGGTATACAAACCAAGTTTGGATTTCATCAGGCAGTCCTTTGTAAAATCCTCCAAAGAATTGACTGGTGCTCCAACTAATTGAAATAGCTGATGTAGCCTCACCAAAAGACTGACACCGGCAAAATTTGTCCTCTTCATCCAAATTCTTCTCTTGAGATTCTAAATAATTCAGAGAGGGGAAACTCATATTTCTGAGGTCATTGATTGCGACCTTCTACATGTGCAAAAGCATCCATAGCTACAATAGCCAACATGGTCCACTAATCATGCTAATTGGCTCATTCATCATCATTTTTAGGACACTTGATGCATTAGGTGGTACATATAGGCTGGAGCATCAATCTTGAGCCCTCGGATCAAACCGACTTGGATAAATGGCAAAGATGTAATCCTTAAGGTGGTGGAGAACTGACATAACAAGACAGAGGTTGATGGGTGGGGCCATAGACCGTCCGGTCTGAAGGTGGGACCGGTCGGTCCCACCTGGCGGACTCTCACCCTCCGCTTTGGTGTGGTGTCCTCTAGAACCTTCTAGAGTTGTTTATCCCACGGATAATCATGATTAAGTCCAACATCTAGGTCCACCTCGATAGTTTTCTAGATAAACCCTGTTGAAAACATAGATTCACCAAAACTCATGGAAATTGTCAGTTTAAACCCCTAAGTCTACGCTGGTGATCATTTTTATGCATTATTTCAAGTTATGTTGACGGTTCATGATGGATGATAACTACCGTCAACAAACTCCCCCAAGCTTAACCTTTGCTCGTCCCTGAGTAAAGCCAAACTTTGCAATAGATCAGGAGTTTAGCATCTTTGAAAACATTGTAGCAACTCCTCAAAAGTACACATGCGTTCAAATAGGAATTCTCCTCTAGATTAGAACAAACTGGTCTGACTTTCAAACTTACCCATGTTGCCAACCATGGGGCTTATAGCCTTTACTTGGGTCTTGAGAAATTGAAAGATAGAATGATAAAGTCAAGCACTATGTCTCATATTCTTTGTTTAACTATTATTCCAGAGTATTTGCAAGTTTTTAAAATAAAACTCAGAAATTCCATTGTATGACACTCTCAAGTCTCTCAATATGTGGTATTTGTGGATCCTCACCAAGGCAATAATGATGTTATGCCTTTCTCCTCCTACAACTAAAGCTTATGTGGAGCTCATGGTGATAACATGAAAGAGCATACTTGCAATACATATATTGTAAAGGCAAATCTTGGATCTAAAGAGAGTTAAGTCATACAATCAAATCAAGATGTGCATATGTGTGGAATATATGGTGGCTACCCTCATTCTACTATGCTCCTTGAAATATATCTCTCATTTGAAACTTAGAAACAATTGCAAGAAAACATGCGCTATCTTATTCATCTCATTTTTTTAGGCGGGCATCTAGGTACCCATTGTTTTAATATCTCAGACACTTGTCCATTTTTGTCAATTCTTTCTTATTTTTCTCTTCTTTTTTTCTTTCTTTTTATATGAATAACTTTTGCATAGCCCATGCCTCTTTTCTGCAAAAAAAACTTTTTAGAGATATTAACAAGAACTTGGAGCATTTTTATTTTGTGGATGACCTATCAAACATATTTTTGGTGTTTACTCCCAGTGTAGGAGTGAAACATTTTTTGGTGGATCTAGATGGAATGCATGTTTTTGTGCCTACCCCCAGTGTAGGAGTAGTGCATATGTGGGTGGTGTGTACATGATCTTGATTTTAAGAGTATGACAAACCTCTCATAAGGATCAACAAAGCCTGACCAAAATCAATGCAAAACAAGTAGCATATGTGAGTGGAAGCTTTCATAGCCTAAATATAAATATGTTTGGCTCTAGTAGGAATTCAAGCTGTCATACAGGAACTCATCATGTTGCTTTTTTTATATTTTTCAAAAGAAATCTCTAGAACTTAGTATCACTTGGAACAAGATAAATAGTAGCTCAGGCCTTTTCATATCACATCCATCAATTACCTAGACTTAGATCAAGCATTGCTACCCACGAGTTTCAAGTTCAGAGCAAATTCTTATGTCAAAACAATCATATCCAAAACTCGAGAGAATTCATGGCTGAAAACTAGGTACTTGAAAGGAATTACAACAGAGAAACTATTCATCATTTCCATTATGAGAGATCATCTTCAAGTTCTTTTTATTTGGCTCTTAAAAACAGAAACTTAAAGCAAACTTTATAGACACTCTTTTTATTTTATTTTCATTTTCAGATCACACCTTACTAATATAGATAAAGACAAATTTTTATTTTGTTTTTGGTATGCATCTTTTTTTAATAAGACAAACTTGAAAATAAATAAAGAAAAGGAAAAGGAAAGAGAACTTACCTTAGATACTAGGCGATCCTCCTCCCACCAAGCTAGGTGTTGCCGTAGAGTCCTTCAGAATGGTGGGTCAAAGTTAAGCTTTCTGAACAAATAGTTCCAATTCTCATTCTCCTGCTACTAGTGTTGTTGGATGTTGGTGAGGTGATCTCCTACTTCTAGTTGCCACTAGGAGTGCTGGTGAAGTGTGTTCTGAATGTCGTGATGCGTCTCTTCAATGTTTGTCAACCTAGTGTCGAGGCAGGAGTGCTCCATCTGTTAGTCATGATAGCGCATTAGCTAATCATGATAGCCATGGGCAAAGAAGGACATACGTCCTCCCTAGTGGCTGGTGGCTGCTTGAAACTTCTTCATAGGGCTATTGCTGATAGTAGTCAAAGTTGCCATACTCCCATTGCTCACTTGAGCCCTATTGCCAGGAGCTCTCTGTGTGCCGAGGAGCGAACTGCTCCTAGCTAGCATGCTCAGGCTGGTATATGTGGGAAGATCCCGGTTGATCCCAGCCTGCATAGCTGGTGAAAGCTGGTCCCTCCAGAATTGGGTCATCACCGTGGTACCGGGGCTGTGGGTTATGAGTAATTCTCAAAGAAGCACTTCTACGAGGCGCTGCTTCCTTAATCTATAAATCAAAGACAGAAGAATTAACCTCATACAAACCGAGGTTTTGGTCTGGTAACAGAATCTCAATCGTATGCCCCAGATACATCATGACAAGTTGACCATTATTGTTCTTTCTTAGTATGTGAGCCTAGACAAAATATTCATAATCGATGTACCAGCGGTCAATGTCTTCAATATAAGCAACATAAGCATTTTCCAAAAGACCCAAATTTTGGGCGATGCGGGTGACCAAAGAGGTATAGCCAACATCTCCCTTGAGTTCAAAAACTTTCTTCCATTATTTCATCATGAGTTTAATAGGTGAAACCTTTCTTCTCTTAACCATGGCATAAAGTAACTTGAGTTCATCAATCCTTATGGTGCAAAAATCATTTCTAGGAAATAAAGAAAATCCTAGCCATTTATGCATGAAGCGCAAGGTAGGGTGATGAATATCACTAGTGTGAGGACGGTGACAAGTAAGTTCTTTAGATATTTCTTTCTAGAATTTTGTCCTAGCAAAATCTTGCAAAGCAGAATCTATGTTAACTACGCACTGTGCATTGAATCCTAGAAGCTCACTCAACTGTTTCCAGGGGACAGAAAAATCTTTCCCAAACAATCTAAATGTGACTTCAGAATTAGTGGTTTGCATAGTACATAAAAATTCTGCTATCAAGAGCTTAGACCCTAGCTCATCAATATGCCAAACATTTTCCCACCCAATAGTTCTAAATATGATTTCAAATTCAAGATCCATACCTATTGTGTGTAGAAGGGCTAGGTCATAGACAGAGGTGTGAATGAACCTACTTACACCAAAATTTGGGAAAGGAGAACACAGGAACTCAGAGCTCTTAAGATTGTGTCATCAAGGAATTGATTGTATAAGAATCGATATCAGCCGATTTAGACGCAGTACTAGGATCGACTCTCTTTGGATAACATTAGCAGATAACGTCAATGAGCTACAGTTGGCGTCAGGAAAAATGTCAGACTCTACAAAAGGGAAAAGGATTGGAGTCCAAGTTATCTTAAATTAGGAATATTTTCTTTTATTCCAAAGATTGTAATAAGTCCTGTTTGAGTAGGATTCATGTTTAAGTCCCAGGTATAAATATTGGACCCTGGCTATTGTAAGAGACATCACAATCAATCAATACTAATTATTTTTTTGGCTTCACACCAACCCTTAGGAGTAGGAGTACTGTAGATATCAGCGAGTGCTTCAACAAGCAGGGCTGCATCAATCCGGTGGACCTCTGGTTTGTCTATAAGTACCTCCATGGCTTATACTCTTGTTTGTAAGGCTACATCGGTCCGGCCGACCTCTTACGAGCTCTAGTATGAGTTAGTTATCGATGCTTATCTATTTCAAGTATGGCTACATTAGTTAAGTTTGACCACTACTGCTCGAATTAGATCAAGGTCAAGTTATTAGCTCTACCTAAGGGTAGCATCCTTCAGGTAGATTCATTAAGTTACCGATCTTGCCGATGTTCTTGTTGTCATTAGTTTTAGCAATATCAACCAGCCTGATCGAGATCGATCTAGATCGGCCTCATTTCCTTTTAGTCCATCGTTTATTTTGTCATATTGTGATGGTTCTTACTTTAAAAGATGGATTATGTTTTATCTACTGTTCTAGTTCGATCTTATCATGCATAGTACGCAGTCAAGGTATGTCTGATCTTGAGAAAGTTTACTAGCTAGTTGAATCTGGTCTATAGCTTGCTATTATGGCTGTAACGATCCGGTCGAACCCCACTGTTAGCACTTTAAATTGGAGTATGCTAGCTGGTAGATTTGCTTTCGACCAGCCATGACCTTGACTATTTGCTATGCCTGCATCGGCTAAATAGCCGATTGCCCATACTTTAACATTTATAGTGTGCCTTCATGATTCTGTTAAATATGAATAAATCTATTTACTTTAAACATTTGATTTGTTGTCTTTATCATGGCTACCATCGATCTGGTCGAATCCCACTGTCAAGGATAACAGGTTAGGTCTGATGAGCTTATAGATCTATCCATATTAAATAGTCAATTGTTCACATGCTATAATCCCTTTTTCTACCTGAATCGACTATTTTAGCCGATTCGCCTGTGCTTTCACAAATATGGCACGCTTTCATGAGTCTATTGAAGTATTATCGGTTCTATGAATTTTCTGGTTCTAGACTATCATCATCATCATAGTTGCATCGATCCGGTCGAACTTCACTATTGGCGGTAATAGATTTAGATCTACATGGTTCGTAGATCTATCTATATCAAATAGTCAATTGTTTGCATGGCATATCCCTTTTCACCGGATTCATTGGCTTTACACCACGTGTCGATCAAAATCTAATTTAGCCAGTGATGTATATTTGACGCATACATGCTAATAGCTCAAGGGAAAGGATCATTGAAACTAGGTGCATTGTATTCGTTACTATAAAATCAATCATGACCCATGAGCTTTACAGTCCTTAATAGTCGATTTCTTCTCATATCGGCTGTTTTAGTCGATTTTCCCGTTTGGCTGCTCCTGAAGCGGCACACTTGGAACTGTCTGGGTAAAATCGGCATGTTCCACGCTAAATTATTGATAAACTTTCTCTCCTTGTCAATTGCAGGTCAAATTGACTAGCACGCCCTTAGGAATTCGCAGGATCGACTGGTCCTGTGTTGAAGCCAGGTAGATCTCTAGATCATTTCGGCTTGCTGCGTGTCTTCCCCAACAGCCAGCTTCTCCCTTCAGGCCAACACCGTTGTTTTTTAGATGGATGACCAAGATCGTGTACCCCTTCGGGGTTATGTAACCGGTCCACCATGGACCATGGACTTGGCGCACCGCGCCCACGTCAGTGAGTCCATGTACGCGTGGTGCACCGCACCAATGCCGCACAGCCGCGTGGCGGCCACGTCAGCCGATGACGTGGTCGACCGCGACCCGCCGTGCACTTTTGCAGTTTAGCACCTCGGTTTTCATTAAATCAACCCATGGTCCAGTATAGTTAAAAGGAATTACTTTTCAGTCCTGTTTTCTTCTATTTTAGCCCCTATAGTTTTAGGAAATAGTGCTCGCCATCCATAATTCGTTTAAATTTAGATTTTATTAGTTTAAATTCAAATTTGAGTTCGGTTATTTACAGAAATGCCATTGAAACTTATTTCATGCATAACTTTTGCGTTTAAGTCCGATTAGAGTGATTCTTTTGCTCATGTGTTCGTAGCAGTACGTAGTTTTGTTTTATAAGTTTTTTAGTCTATGTTTTTACTGTTTGGTGTATTGTTCTAATAGAAGTATCTTTGTAAGGATGTGCCGACCGAAGGCCTGAGGGCCTGGCAGGCCGGGGCTTGGGCTCCAGTCCTCACCGCTGTCGTAGCGTCCGCCACGACGAGGATGATAGCCACGGTGGGCTCCATCCCTCGGGTTGCCGTAGGTGCGTCTGTGGGCGTTAAGGATGCTGCGTGCATCGCGGTTGTGGCCAAGACGCTGATGTACCAGGACCGCAGCACGTTGCCTGCCGCCTTGTGGTGCCTGATGGACAGACGCATCCCTAGTGGGGCGCGCCGAGGGTGTGCGCTGGCTGGTGTTAAGCTCGCGTCGCTGAGACAATGAGCTTTCTGCCTGCTATGCCGCCACACGCTCGAGTAGCGTGCTAATCTCGCGGTGGGCCTAACGATCCTTGGGCGTCGTGGCCTCTAGAAGGCCATGGAGCAAGACCGTCGCAGCGGCGATGTTCTGGTTTGCCTAGGCCAAGCGAGGAAGGGCTTCATTGTTGGTGATGATCCTTTGGTTCACATCGTAGGCCATGGCACATGCGCGTCCACCGTCTCCACAGCGTTCGATCTCTCAATCGAGCTCCACGCACTCCTGTACAAGCTGGATTCCAGCCTCCTCGATCTATCTCTTTTGGGCTTTCAGCTACTCCACCCCAATGTGAGGTGGGGCCACTGTGTCCCCCTTGGTTTCGTCGCCGAGGTTGCCCACCGAGGTAGCCTCCTCCGCGGGGATGCTTTCGACGTGTCCCTTGGGGGTACCTGCCATGAAACATTCCCAGGAGGGGTGATGGCTCCCCCTGCTGGAGTCAAAGCTAGAGTCCGACCCCGGCTCCTCAGCGAGGAGGCCATGGAGGGATTCCATGATGCTTTTGATCATCCCCACGAACTCGTTGTTCGTGGGGAACGGGATCATGCGCTGTGCCACAAGGTGGCTAATGGTTGCTGCGCGTTGCAGAGTTCGAACGGAAGCACCATCGGGGCGCTCCATGTAGGGTGTTGCGAAGAGAGGGTGAGGCAACGTGGGTCCTCCTTGGACCACTGGGGTCCAAGGGAGACACTGGGCTGGTGCTAAAGCCTCCCGTAGTTGAAGCCGATGGAGGGGAGAAAATTGGATGGCGGTGTGAGCCAACGCCAACTCTCCTCCCACCGTGACGATGAAGTCCAGGTCACCGAAACGCACATGTGCGGCTAGGATCCAGCTAATTGCATGGCTAGCCATCCGATGCCTGATATGGAATGTGCAAAGGTCCCCTACCTAGCATGCCAATTGTCGGTGTTTCGAATAAACACCAACTAGTAAATTTATATTTGTTGCGCGTTAGGCCCAGATGGTGTGCTAAAGAACACAAGGTTTATACTGATTTAGGCAGAATGTCTCTACGTCCAGTCTGTTGCTGCTCGTGTTATTAGCACCGAAAAAGGTTCTTAGTAGGGGGTACAAACGGTCGAGAGAGGGATAGGTCCCAAGTCTCTGATGGAAAGGTCGAAATGATGCCAAGAGCTCGATTGCTGCTTGGCTATGTGTTGTGTGTGAAAATCGATCCGTCCCCTTAGTGGGGCACCCTGCCCTTCCTTTTATAGACCAAGGGGGAGCAGGGATTACAGATGAGAGAAAGAGGAGAAAACCAGAGGTAGAGAGGGTCCTTCGAAGGTGCCGGGTCTACCTTTTCCCTCGAGCCTACCCTGTTGTCATGGCAGACTATGCCAGAGATAGCACGTTCGTCGATCCTGATAGGGTCGTGCCCTGGCCTCGGTTAGCTAGTGGTCACATCCCATCCTACTCTGGCAGACGATGCGGCATGTCAGGGTACCGAGCCGTGACCCTACGGGGAGCAGACAGGGAAGTGACCCATACGTTCGTTACTGTTGACGATGTGAGTTCCCTCCTGGACTGTAGTGGTTGCCGTATGCTTGTGTTAGGATCCACGCCTTAGGGCTGATGGCGGCGCCCACAATACTGTAGGACAAAGTCGGCACCTACAACACTATTTGGGCTCTGTCATTCCTAGGAGGGCTTAAAGCCCCGTCCTGTCGTATCCTGACGGTACCTTCTTGCAAGCGGGCAGGGCATAGTCCTCGGTACTGTGGTTGACTCGAATGTCCTGTCTCACCCTGGGCTCATCATTATGAAGGAGCAGGGTGTAGTCGTTGGGCGAGGCGGAGCCAGCCCTGGAACATCGAGCGAGGCGGAGCGTGCCCCGAGACGTCGAGCGAGGTGGAGCCAGCCCTCAAACGTCAGGCGAGGCGGAGTCTAGCCCTCGGGGGTCGGGCGAGGCGAAGTCCAGCCCTCGAGGGTCGGGCGAGGCGGAGCCAACCCCCCGGGGCTGGGCGAGGCGCAACCAACCTTCGGTTGTACGGGCAAGAAGTGTAGTTGCGTTCTTGCCTGTTCGGAAGCATCAACGTTTGATGGTTATTAGTTCCACCTCATTGGGTACCCCAGTATTAGGTCCCCGACAGTAACCCTCTATTGCATCGCATAATGAGTGTGGCAACAAGACCTATGTGGCAACATCAAGAGATGGTGGCAACATTTGCAATTGCCACGTTCGCAATGTCGTTGCTATAAGATGCACCCTCTATTGCATCACATAACAAGTGCGGCAACAAGACCTATGTGACAACACCAAGAAGTGGTGGCAACATGTGCAATTGCCACGTTCGTATTGTGTTGCTATAAGATGCAACCTCTACTGCTACACTGATTGTTCGTTGCTATAGGATATATTACCACCCAAAATGTGGTTTCCAATAGCCACTTTTACAACGCTTTTGGTTTGGTGCCACAGGACAATATTACAGCGCTATTAATTAACTAGAAACTCAATAGACATCAACAAACCATTTGAATAAAGCCATTAAACCAAAATATTAACTTGTTTAATTTGTTCCCATCTAGAATTAAACAATCCAAAAATTCAAACTCAGGCTACACACACAAAATTGAAACAAAGATATTGAACACATTCGTTCCTAAAAACATCAAAGATGCCTAGACACCACTGCAGCTTGGCTTGGCCTGACTTGGACCATCCCATCACTCATGCGCTCCACTCAAACTCTACGTTCGTCCTGAAAAAACAACATTGACATTTGGCATAGGCGTCAGTTTTTTGTTGGTACAGTGACATTACAAATCACATTTTCATAAGGATATGTAATTGTCATAGGAAATGAAGCTACAAAAATCACCGCTATATTTATCAATTTGTACATTCCTTTTGCTTGACCGTCTCATCCAAAACACCACTCAATTGTTTTGAAGAAATATAATTCATTTTAGCATTACATTCTTTGTTTTGGGAAAGATTTCAGTTAAGACTACTTCTAGTGTGTCGCTTAGAGGTACTATAGGTTACAGGCATTCATTACACATAACAGTGCTCAGATAGTCAACAAGTAAGATTTCCGGTGATAACATGTACCAAACTGTGTGATAAGCACAAAGATCATGTTTACCAAGAACAAGAGGCAAGGTTGAGGCAGCCAAATAAGAAAAACATGTGCAATGAGCATACCAGTAGCCTGAGCAGAATGGAACTTTTGGGCCTGGGATATTAGCATACATGGTTCCCCTGAAAACAGAATTGATTTAAAAGATGCATTAGAGAAGAAATATGAGTACCATAAAAACGTAATTTAAAAAATAAAGAAATTAACCATTTCATATAAGAAGTTATGAAGCACGTAAACTCCATAAACCATGAAACAGAGGAATGAATCCCTCATTTCAGAACATCTAACCAGTGGAAATAATGTTGCTCTAACAATGGCAGGTGTTAGTTCTTTCGTATGAGCTACTGTGACAAACACAAACCATAGGTAGAACTAAATAGAATTGAACTGTGCAGATTAATATTGTTTGAATTACTAAACAGCAACATTGCAATAGGTTGCAAAAAATAATTTGTAACTGATTGTAGAGTACATTTGGATTGTAGAGTTGCAATCAATACTGCTCTAAAGAACATAAGCAAGTCTCTTTGTTCCTACTAAAATTTGAAATGTGCCAAATTCAAACAGTTAAAGTATATTGGATGCAAGAGAATCCTGTAAGCAACCAAAATGATTCAGTAAGTCCACAGTCTCGATTCATGTGATTTCAGTGACAAAAGGGAACAGTTACTGAAATCATTATCTACAAGTACAGGCATGCTTTGTCCATGGCCACTCAGATATTTCTTTAACGGACGAAATGGATAATATGATTCCATGAATCGAAACAACATATATGCATTATCAGGAAATAAGATAGGAACGTTTCTTGTGGATATATGCCTGAAAAGTTTGAGGAGAACAAGAAGCAGGGCTATCCAGCATACACACCCTACTTCCAAATAAAAATACTCCAATGTTGTTTGAACTTTTAACCAAACATCAGAACATTTGACCCAAATTGCCACAGAATTCTTCACTGTTTAGAAATGGGATAAGGAATATTTGGGTGGCAGTTATATTCCTGCTTAATTGAAGCCGAAGCTAGTGCACCACAGTAGGCATAACACAAGGATACACTTGTAAATGGATCAGATCTGAACACAAATAACCTTCTGCTGTCTTTCCCTTTCCAGTTTCACTTCCTCCATAAAGCTATTGCGCTCAGCAACCTGCAGGAGGGAACGACAGCCGCCTCAGGAATTCTATTACTGAAATATAACGACAGCTGCCTCAGGAATTCCATGGCTATTTCACTGAAATAATGCTACTTAGAATATTGCATGATCTCTGTAAGCCTTGATTAGGCAAATGCTTGCATACTTATATTAAATGGAGGTACAAATTGTAACACACTGACCTTTCTATTTAGTTGCTTGCTGTAGCAATAGCTAGTATCCAACCACGTTAAATTTCAGAAAAAAAAAGGTTGGAATATTGTGCAGTCACATGGAAAAAGGCAAGGAATTCAGGGACAAACACAGACATAAAGAATATTTAGCACAAGGCTAGTAGTAGTCCATAGCATTTTTGTATCAGATAGCAACCATTACTTAAAACAATATATCAACTAGTATCCTATTATATGCATCTATTTTACATTTGAGCTTATGCTGGCTAACAATATCAAACAATGGAAAGCGATAAAATTTAACTGATGGTAAGAAAATAGAATTTCAGTGCTGCTACTAACAAATGAACCTCAATTATGTTTCTAGTGTGCAAAAATTCCACTTTTAGACACCATGGGAACTGTATAGTAAAGATTGTGGGCTTTGTGATATTGGACCTTCTTGGCGTATCAAGCAGGCCTTGCAACTAACTTTGCAACCAATCTCCTGGCTATGGCAATTTGTTCTTTGTCAAAAAATTTATATTGTGCATTGAGATTGAGTAGATTTATAGCATCATACGCACATGCATAATCACCTCATGTACATGAGGCGTCCTGATTTGCTTTGATGTATCAGCTGCGTCAGCTTCCCAGGATTGCAAAGACGGAGGCAGCAGTGGCATCCCTGCCCATCCCCTGATACGGCCAGAGCAACGCACAGAAATCAGGGAAAGTGGAAGAGATAAAACAAACAATTAGATTGCAGAGATCTGGGCCGGCAAACCCAGGGTGTGTGGGATCGAAAGGACGCACTCACCGATCGTTAGGAAGTGGAGTCGGAAGCTTTCGACGATGAAGCCATGGCGGGAGAGCAGCGGTCCCATGTTGCCAAAGCCTCGCTCCCATCTTACTGGGCTTGTTGGGGCTGTCTCCGTCCATCGCGAGGCCCCATGCGCGCCGCCGCGCGCCGCTGGATGCCCCCACAAGCACCGCGCGTAAGAGCCGCCGCCGCCGCCGCGCATCAGGACCACACGCCGTCGTCTTCAGGATCCACCAACAGGGCACCACGGTGACCTCCATAGAGAGGGAGAGGGCTCAGATGGGTAAGCCGCATGTGTCGGGCTTTCTCATCACGGCGCCACAGATCCGGTCCGTGCACCGCCTTCTCGCCTGTCACCGCCTCCATTCGCCTCCACCAAGGATGGCGACCGAAGATTGGAGCGGCTGGGTCGAGTTGCAGGCAGATGGGGAGGGAGGCACGAATTGCGGCGCGCGGTGGCCAGCATGGGTAGGGCTTGCGGGAGCGGACGGACATGGCGGCGAGGGAACAGCCCTGCGGCGGGGCGGCGGCGACTGGGTTGCAGTATGGCCTGGCCTGTTTAGTTCCAAAAATTTTTGGGACATCGAATCTTACGACACATGTATGGAGTACTAAATGTAGACGAAAAAAAAAACTAATTACATAATTGGTGAAAAATCACGAGATAAAACTGTATGGAGTACTAAATGTAGACGAAAAAAAAACTAATTACACAATTGGTGAAAAATCGCGAGATAAAACTTTCGAATCTAATTAGTTCATAGTTAGACACTAATTATCAAATACAAGCGAAAGTACTACAGTAACCAGAAACCCAAAAAATTTTACGTCTAAACACGCCCTAAGCAAAATTCCTTTTGACGAGAAATAGGGTTCCCCAGGGGTAGGAGCAGATGGACTGATGGAGCGCGGTCATACGTTTTGGGCCGGGCCAGCGGGAGTAAAAGGCGGGAGGGGAAATTTGACCCATATTTTTGAAAGGGTACAGTTTATCTTTACCCTCTAATGTTTTAAGATAAAAACGTCATTACTTATGAAAAAATTATAAAACATTCAGAACATCAGAACTTCGCCATTTAAAATTACAAACTCAAACTAGAAACAATCATCATACAAAAATGACAAATATGAGGTTCATGTCCACTAAAAGGCAAAATTCATGTTTACAACTTTTCCGTATGAATCTTTTGTATTAGACCTAAAATTTGTCGTTTCCGTATGAACTTTTCAAAAAGGAGTTTTAATTCCAACTTTGGAGTACATATTTATATAGACTATGGATGTGCTAAGTTTAAAAAATTGAATGACTAAGGTATGTTTTTTTATTTGGTTTCCATGTCTCCACCAATTAGATGGGTTCCACACTATATTTTGCCTTCTTGTTTTGAGCAAATGGTGGACACGGGGGGCACACACGAGCATGGGCATTGACACTAACACGCATAAGCTTATTAGGTACATACACCTAAATTTATATCTTGCTAATAAAACCCTTTAAAATGTGTTATAATGATGTACTTGGTCCCTTGCCAAGTTTTATAATTTTCTAAAAATATTAGGGTATTATTAAATTTACAAAATTGTTGATCAACCAAGAAAATTATATTCTAAACTATACGTCCTGGGATTTTTGGTGTTATTAAGAACTAAGTCTTGCTAAGTTCATTAACAGACATGAAGCCAAATAAATTTATTAACAATGTCACTTAGGCAGATATTACACTTACAAATATATGACACATAAAAATATATTACATTTAACAATGTTACTTATTCATTTTGAAACTCTATCGAGCAAAGGGAAGACTAGCCCACCCATAACAAATATGTTAAAGTGAACTAAACACGTTTAAGTGTCACACATGTTTGAGTGTCGCATATGCTAGTCATATATCGTTACTTCCTCTGTTCTAAATTATAAGACATTTTGGCTTTTCTAAATACATTCTAGAGCGAAAACAAAAGAAAATATTCTTTGGAATACTCCACCTGCTCAAGGCACCCCCTCTCATTCAACACACAAGACACAAGAAGAATCAAATAGCTTCAATTAAAAGGCATAGTCTTACTTGTAGTTTCACGTCCGTCGGCGTCCCAAGATTTGCCTAAGAATAGGGCCTCTACCAAGCAAGGAAAACTACATATAGACAGGGGCAGATCTACAGGGGGGGCTGGGGGGCTCCAGCCCCCCCTACAGCTAGTACATCAATGGAAGTATAGGGAGGGTGATGGAGAAGAAGAGGTGGAGGAAAGAAGAAAAATGAAGAGAGAGAGGAAGAAGAAGATATCAGCCCCCCCTTAAATCTTGTTCTGCATCCGCCACTGCATATAGATATTCTAGTCATACGATAGTTAAGGGGCCACTTGGTTTCCTAACGCGATAGGTGTAACACCCTAAAATTTGCTCTTTTGAAAATAGAGTTAAAATGATTTATTTGTGAATTTTTGTGCTCATGAAATATAGAAAAATATTTTTTTTGTTAAATTAAAATTCATCATAAGGTAGCAACATGTTTGAGCATACATGCTTCTACATTTGGATTTTTGTACTGAGTGGTTGAATTCAAAATTTTAAATGAATTCAAATTCTTTGGAAGTAAATTAGAAAATGGCTTTGAAATAAAAGAAAAGAAAAAGGGAAAAATAAAAGAATTTAAAAAAAATTGTAAAATTTATTTTTAAAAAATCTACAAAAATTGTTCATTTTGAATTGAATTGAAAGGTGTATTTTAAATCATATTCAAACTCGATTTAATTCATATTTGCAATGGTTTTGAAATAAGAGAAGAAATAGAAAATAGATTTGGAAAATGTTTTACCAAAATGAAAAGGAAAAAGAAGAAACTCTCTCTCACCCTCTCCCCTCTATTCGGCCCAGTAGCAGTAGCCCGGCCATCCTCTTCCTCCTCTCTCTCTAACTGGCCCAAGGCCCTTCACACTCTCTCTCCCATGCCTCCGTAGCCCAGCCACACAGGGCCATTCCTCCTCTCCCCTTCTGGCTTCAGCCACAGTTGGCCTGCCCCTCTCTTCCCCCTCCTTCTCGGGCCGAAGGCCATAAGGTCGACCCAGCTATGCCAACGGCCATAGCCGCGCGGGCACGCCGCTCCCCTCACACCCGCTTCCTCACTGACAGCCTAGGCCCGCTCCCTTTCTCCTTCTCTCTCTCGCTGACATGTTGGGACCCGCTTGTCGAGGTTATCCCCTACCTCTAGCCATGCTCGATGCAGACTCCGCGCCATGCCCATCTCCGTTTCCACCACGACATCGCCGTCTGCCGTGCGCCCCAAGCTAGCGCGGCCTCTTAAATAGCTGCCCAGGGTGTCGTGCCTCCTTCCCCTAAACCCTAATTGCTCCCTCGCTGCACACCACAACCCTAGAACACCATCATCGCAGTCAATTACCGCCGCCGGTGCTCTTCTACCGCCAAGACCATCTTTGTGAGCTTCACGTGAGGGTAAGGAACCTGTAGGTATCTTCTTTGATTTCTCTCTCGCTCTCTATCCCACTTTTGTGCATGCCGTAGCCTCGCCATCAAAGTCGAGCCACAAAATAGCGCACGCTGTCCTCTCTGTCTCGTCTCAATCTCAACCAATACCTCCATCGAGTTCGCAAGATCGAGATCTACTTCCCTATGATATCAGTTGAAGCACCCGAGCACCTTAGGGCCTTTCCCCCCTTCACGGCGACGAGGGCTGGCCATGGAACCGCCACCGCTAGCACTATTTCACCCAATCCTCTCTCTCTCCCATCCCCTTCTGTTTCCCACCGTCTAGATCTGTACTAACGGTCAAGATTAGATCAATTTAATTCGTACTCCTTCGGCCCACGGCACAGTGGTGGACTTGGTCCACTGTCCCACGTCAGTCGGTCCACGCCCGGTTCACCACCTTTGTCCACTCCTGCATTGCCACGTGGATAATGACCCAGTCAACCCCGCCGTTGCCAGCACTTTTGCGAAAAAGCCCCTAAGTTTCCTTGAAATTAACCCATCGTCCACCTCAGTTTAGAACTAATTCTAACTGTGCCCCTGTTTTTTATGTTCTAGCCCCTAATCTTTTTCAAAAATGAGGCCAGGTTCACAGAACTGTTATAATTCGGTTCTTAATGCGAAATTGATTTCAAAATAATTACAAAAATGCCATCTATCTTATTTTATGCGTTGTTTCTCCGTTTTAGCTCTGATTTGACCCGTTCAAGTTGCATTAGATTCGTAGCAACATAATCTATAAGTTCGTGACATTGTTTAACATGTTCAAAGCTTTTTAATAAAATAGTAATTTGATTAGTCTATAAGTGATTACTTTTTAAATTAAAAGCAATTAGGGTTTTTCACCTCGGTCTTTTGTAAATAAAATAAGATTAATCTTATATTGGTTTTATAATACAAATATAATTTGACTTAATTCAAATTAGTTTTTTTAAGAATCTTATATATGTTTTATAATTAAAATAAATGAAGCCTATAGTTTTCTTTTTAAAGCAAATCTTTTGGTAGTTGTATCTTTTTCATCGTAGCTCCGATTAGCGTGCTTTTCGCGTCTATGTGTTCGTAGCAATGTATTGAACATCTTTAAAACCTTTTCCACTTGTTGTTATTATGGTTGGTGTATATTCTAATTTAGATCTAATATTTGCTTCGTGTATGATTGCATGGATATTTGTGTGGTGCCTTATGATCATGTCCAATCGGTGAGCTATACGTGCTGAATCAAAAAATAGATCTTTGAAGATTTAGATTGGAAGAAGAATCTAAGTTTAAGGCAAGTATAGCATGGGATCATCATTGTTGTTCTATACACCTTTAATCATTTAATTCATACTACATGTGTCTACCTTGACTGTCACTAAGGATGTCATAGTACTTTGTACCTTATGCCTTGATACCTATGGGGTATTGCATTGGGTAGTATGATGCTAGTGCTCAACTACAACCATGATTTTATAACTTGACTAATAATATATGCAATAAACATTAAAAGATGCTTTTTATCAACATGGAACAAGGGGGCTAGAGTATTAGGCTATTTTTATGGTGCTCTAGATTTTTCTCCCTAAAGACTTATCTGTAAATGATCATCCAGGACTTACAGTACAACCATGAGAACTAAATGACTCTAGTCTTAGTCTAGTACCTTGCTCTTTCTAGTTTGCAGCAGTTTACCGAAAAGGACAAGAGGGGCATACCAGGCTAGGTATGGGCCTCATCCCCATGGTGTGTACTATGCTACATGTATAAGTGCCACTTCTGGAGATGACTCCTTATTAGAACGACTAGGGAAAAGCTTCATAGTGTACCATGTCTGCTCACCTTGGAAGTGTTTTGGGAGTTATAAACCTGGGCATATGGGTAACATAACTCATAGTGAAAGTGTACAACCTCTGCAGAGTGTAAAACTGGTATATCAGTCGTGCTCACAGTCACGAGTGGCCTTGAAACCCTTATGGAATAGATGATCATTAATGGTTAATGATGATGAACACTGATGATACTAATGATGAAGATGCTCACTAATGATTATTGTTTATGCTATTCATTATTTATGTTTACATGATCATGTGTTTATATGGGCTTGTGATAAACTTATTGCTACTCAATTGCTAAAATCATGACTCATTAAAAGCTAATCGCAATTAAACCAATGTCAGCCTTTTGAGCCTCATGAACCCCATGTTATATTTGTTGAGTACGACATGTGCTTAAGTTTGCTTTATTTTTTTAATTATTTGGATAAAAATCCCGGATGGGGTACCAGATTGCTAGAGTTTGGAGAAATTAGACTTGTGATCAACTAGTCAGTTGTCCCTGTAGGATTGGAGTCTTCACTCGAAGATCGGTGTTGTCTTTCCGCTGTTTGCTGTCTAAGGTTATATCCTTTATACTAAGTACGTTATATATTGAGTATTTTCTTTTGATATTACTCTTATTTATAACTATATGTGAGATTTAACTTCCTGGGCTTACATATGGTGTGTATCTGGTTTTGCTCTTAAAACCGGGTGCTACAATAGGCGGGCTTGGTATCCTGATGAGGTAGCCTCGCCTACCCTAGTTGGGCAAGCCCGACCATGCTAGCCAACCTCACCTCGCCATTTGTTCTGACTTTTAGCTCTATAAGGTAACACATATACTGTAATCTGCATAGAGTTGCCGTCGGTTATAATAATTCATCTCCAACTACTTTCAGTAAATTTTATGAAATTTTTAAGGTGTGAACGCGTGGTTTTTAATTTTAGGGTTCAACTTTTAACATGTGGCCCACATTTTTATCTAGTTGTACCGGTCTGCGCAAAGTAGCCCGATTGCATACCGACCTATCTCAAAAATGTCTCGATTAGTTTTGCTTAAAATTTTAAGTGTGAACGTGAGGTTTTTAAATTTTAAGGTCTAGCTTTTTACGTGGGTCCCACATATAGATCTAATCTTGTTAATTTGCACAAAGTTGCAGACAATTATAATGAGTTATTTCACCAATTTTTAGTTAATTTCACTAAAAGTTTAAGGTGTGAACGCGAGATTTTCAATTCAGGGTCCAGCTTTGATATGGGGCCCACGTGTATATATCGCATGTATATATGTAAATGTAAAATATTATTAGAATCTAGTAGTTCAACTCAAAAGATTGAGTATGGATAAAATTGGCTATTATCCAATGGGTATATGTAAGATTGGGTAGAGTGGAAAATGAATAATGATGATATAGATTTGGGCATGAACAAATGTGGATTTGTCCGTACCCTTCCTAGTGGCAGGTATATATGCAGATGACATGTACTCATGTTATACTGTTCAAGAATCTTACAAGCCCGTTAGAGCTCATAAACGCTTGGTGAAAGTCTTTTAGCCCGTTATCTTAACTAGCACACATACCAAATAACTGTGAGTATCCATTTGACTAGATCTAATTACCTTTTGCACAAAACCTCTGAAATATAACTGGCTAATGTTTTGTTACGTAAATTATGACAAGTGATAATTATCAAACAATCACGTTACATGCATTATTTTTTTGTCAACTAAAAAACTAATGCGTAAAAAAAATGAAAATTCTAGCATAAGAAATAGACATCATAATATATCTTGAAAGTTCTATTTCATCAATAAATTAATTATACCAAGCACATACATGTATCTCATCGGTTTTTTTTTTGTTTTTCAAAGGGAAACGATGGCTGATGATGTCATCATGATGTCATCACGTCTTTCGTCGTCGAATGGAGGCGTACTCACGCTGGATCTAGCCCATGTGAGAGTGGCGCCAAAAGCCATCTGAATTAGGATTTGGGAGGGAAGCATTAGGCGGCAGAAATTTGTGCAACGCGCAAGGGAAAAATCGGGAAAGAGATAATCAGATCCATAGGGTTATAAGATAATCGGTTCCAAATTTCCTCCTAATTTTTCGGCCGTGGCCGTCTGCGTGCTCGCTGCCCAAAAGCCTGCCCTCCAAATCACGCTGCCCCCTCCAATCCGCTGTCCACCCCGAACCTCATCACACCCCGCCGCACTCACTTCCCTCCCCGGCTTCTCTACCTCTCCGGCGGACATGGCAGCGGGCCAGGGGCGGCAATGGTGAGCTCGGAGCGCCTCCGTCCCTCACCATCCGATCTGGGGTGTCGGCTCCTCCTTCCGCAGGCTTGGATTCTCCACCATCGGCGACCGACCCAGGTATGGACAATTCCTCCCATGTTCTTGAACGAGGAACGATTCTAGCTACGTGTTCTTGATCCTTTCCCGTCGGTTTGAGCGTGCTGCTGTGGCGGCCGTGACCAGCACCGGAGATCTTGGCGGCCGTGATCTTGGAACGAATCCAACTCCAAGGTGAGATATTCGATCTGCCGTCAAATACGCCCTCTTTAGTATGTAGTTTAGCTCCAATAGATGTGCACTCTCTGTTAGATGTGCTTTGTGTTTTGCAAATGTCTATTTGCAAGAATTACGCTGAAGATTGAATGCAGAATGGATTTTTTGAAATATTGCCGGTGCTATATAACATGGTATGCCAGTGGAGGGTCCAAAAGTCAAACCTTTTTTCAGAATTTGTTGGGATCTGGGTAGTTGATTTTATATGAAGTTTTTCATTAGTTTATCTTGCTTTGTACATGTAGTAATTGGACATATTGCAGTCTTCCTTGAAATGTCTGTTTGCGAGGCGAGGTTAATTATAATTAGTCAAGAGTCTTATTTGCAATTGTTTGAGTAATGCAATGATTAGTTATAAGGTATGATTCTGAAAATCCTAAGAACTGGTGCAAAATACCAGCGTTACAATCTAGTATAGACCACTGTCTTATCAGTACTGCTGCATACTTTTTCTTCAGCTAAATAGCTCATCATCAGATTCAGAAGCATTCTGTTTCTTCAGGTGAAAAGATGTCATTTTGACTAGTTCAGTAAATTCTTGTACATGGCATTCTTGTTTTGATTAGTGGTTTGGTCTGGCCTATGTAGTGCAGCTTTGTTGGATATATATGTCAGCCTTACAACTTCCTGTCGCAATTAGTTGCTCAGATCTGCTTTAATCTGAAACTGTCCCTTGCCGCCGGTGGCATTGCCGTCCTTAAGTCACTACCCTTAGGAAATTTCAGATTTAATCATAAGTATGTCCTTCTTTGATACGCTGCAGCACAACTCTAAAATTGCCTTATGAAATTTCAGCTATCTATGCTGCAGTAGCTTTGTATTTTAACAGGCTTACAACAATGCTGTGATTTTGGGAGAGTGGGTAGTCTGTGTCAGGTTTAGGATATGTCCAATCTGGAGCCTATCTGTCAGGAGCTAAATCCTTTGAAAACTACCATAAGTGCTTGCTCTATGTTATTCATTGTTATTAAAATGACTTTTTCTGAAAACTGAGTGAATAGTCGACATGAAGGGCGGGCCTGGTGCAAGCGGTAGAGTCTTACCGCCTGTGACCGGAAGGTTCCGGGTTCAAGTCGCGGTCTCCTCACATTGCACAGGTGAGGCTAAGGCTTGCCACTAACACCCTTCCCCAAACCCCCACACAGAACGGGAGCTCTCTGCACTGGGTACGCCCTTTTGAGTGAATAGTCGACATCTGCTCATGAGTTATTGATATTTGTACTACTTTCACTCTATTTTTTTTTCAATTGCTTTCTGAAGTCAATTCCTTTATCTTCTATTCTTCAATTGTTCAGTGATCGTTTGAGATGCAGGTTATGAGTAAAAACTGCTACTGAAATAAGCGATTGATCCTACTACTTTTACAGTGCACCATGGACGGCAAGAACTGCAGGCGTAGTCTAAAGATGCAGCGATGAGTTTGCTTGCTGGCTGCTGCAGGCGCAGGCAGCAAGCTCAGCCTGCACACAGGTCTAGGTTCAAATAGCATAGTGGACTGAGTTGGTGTGGTTGGAACAATCCAATTGGTGGGCTGGGTTGGTTTTTAAGGTTGAGATCATCACTAATGGTTGGGGGTGGGTTCAGATCGGATTTCACACCATTACCAGCTTTACATACGTTATAAGGATCAATACATATTTAGAGCTTGTTATGAACTTATGATATGATTCACACCCTCCAATTCATAGATACTGTTTGCTGAAAAAACTGAACTTTCTCACAAGGTTCTAGTTTGTTTAACACAACAAATCCCAAACTTTTAGATTATGGTTGTCATGATAGAATATGAATCAAATGTGATAACTTTCCTCTTTAAAAAGCTGTCACAAAGTAATACTGATCCATGTGTCTATATTGTTTAATGTGGTAGCTGCCCTTAGCTTTTTGGTTGCTCCTCGGTTTAATAGAAGCTATCCAGCTATAGTGTAGAAGCGAGTAAATGCTATGAGAATTGGTGTTTTTTTTCCTAGGAGTTACAATCATTTTAGAAGGATCCGTATGAATACCAAGATTATTCATGGCTGCTGCCATTGATGTGCATGGGCCAAAAGATTTTCTCTTTATCCTGGTCATTGGTTGTAAAAAGTTTTGACAATCAGTATAAGCTTGGGTGCTTTGCTTTGTGCTTGTATTTCTCACAATTTGTTTCCTGCTGCATGCAGTGAGAGTTTGTATGAAGACGAGGAGTTTGTCCAGAGGCAGCTTTTAGCACTAGTTGCCCCTATGGTGTTTTTCTACTTAGCCGAGCTAAATGGTGCTCTGTTGTATGCACTTGGTGGTGGACCCCTGTTTGATGTTTCTGACAACTCTGATTACGCTCAAACACTGTTAGGTAATCTGCCTGGTGCCTGCATTATGACCAATTAATTGTTGATAGCACTAAAAGTACTGTGTTAAACATTACCTCCTTTGCCCTGTTTCTTTTTTCAGCAAAAGCTTTGGATGAATATGCTGCCATCGAATCATGGGCCACTGGGGAAGAAAAAACGATGGACAGTGGCTGCAGGCTATTGTGGAAAGGATGATAGTTTCCTCATGGTCCATTGTTTCTTGGTTTGTTAGAAATGCATCTCAGAGCTCACACATGCATGATTGCCTTCCAGGTGCATTCTTGATGGAAAATATCAACAGGCCATGGGTATATTAGTTACCACGAATATCGATTGGAGGTAGGCATGCTATGGATGATTGGGACTATAAATCCTGCCAATCGATTCAACCGCTTGTGATTGGCACATAACTACTGTGCACAAAATATTAGAAAACCATCTTGTGTTCTAACTCATTGTTTCTGTATTTTCGGATTCTACAATGTCTTGTCAAAATATATCAGACAAGCTGATTTCTCGAAGCAAGGTATGCCCTCTTTTTCCTTTTGCCAAACAAGACCATTTCTCGGTTTGTTGATTGCCTTTGTTTTTGAAATATAACCTTATGTTTGTTTGCCAGGATGATACTCTTCTTGCATACCAAATTGCTTTCAATCTTGCTGAAAATGAAAATCAGGCATTCCTCTTGAATGTGTGGAATCACCTTGATGCATCAAGTTCACATATTTCTGCCCATGTGGACCCTAACAGTGGATCGGCTGTACCAAGTAATCAAACTAATGCTGCTACAGAACCGTCCAGGGATGTCCAGATGGGAGACGACATAAACATGCGAAATGGACTGGATGTGCCTGTTTTTATTAATGACTTGGATATGTGGCTGCTTATTTTGCAACTTGGTTGGACCTGTGGTAATGACTTGGACATGTGAGATTTATGTATCTTTGGTTGAGTTTGACATGTAACAATTATTTTGACATGTAATATGAATGAATCTGATTTGCCAAGTAATGTAATGAATGTGACCATTTTCAATTTGCTCGCTGGTTGTAAATTGATTTTGTGGGCTGCAATATATATAGTGGGCTACAATATATTAAATTGCCATGTCATATGACAATATTTTACGATGTTTTGTTATCCTACGTGGCACTTGCATAAACATCCTTGGTCAATGGTTTGTGAAACATGACATAATTTTCAGTTTCTATGACATAAATGCAACATTGTAGAAGTCTATATCTCTTATAGTGTAGAGAAAAAGAAGCAAATATCAATTGCCAATCAAACTGTAGAGACAAGACCAAAAGTATCAAACAGCCGGGTGACTTGCACTTGCTACATACTCAGCGCACGTCGACAAGAGCCACAGCTGACACCAGTGATGATGCTACTTTAGCTTCTCTCGCTGGAGAGCCTTAGTTGCCGATGATGGGCGGCGTGTGCGCTAGCGTTTCCACGTCCCCTGCTAGGGCACCAACTAAGTTGGGGGCAGGGGCGAATCTAGGGGGGTTCATCGGGGTCTGCCGATCCGACGAAATTTGTAAAATCCTTAGTAAATTACTGTTCAAACTTATGGAAATTTATGTCACATAATGAAGTTGACCCCGATGACCCCAATGATGTTTTCGGCTAGATTCGGCACTGGTTGAGGGGTGACAACAGTGAAAGAGGATCACGTATGTCATCGGTAGGAGTCGATTCATTTGCAGGCTTGGGCCCTTTTTGCTCTACTACAGGTGTATCCTACAACAACATATTACAACGATACAAGAAATTATAGCAACCAAACACACATGTGGCAATAGCAACAAGCTATCGCATCGCTTTACATATTTAGTTGCAATAAACAGCTAACTATTGCAATGGTCGTGAGAAATATTATAACCAAACAAAAATGTGGCAATAACAACGTACTATTGCATCATTTTAGAAATTTAGTTGCAATAAACAGCTACCTATTGCAATGGTTGTGAGAAATATTACAACCAACAAAAACTGGCAATAGCAATAAACTATTACATCGCCTTAGAAATTTATTTGCAATACATGGTCTACCTATTGCAATGGTCGTGAGAAATATTACAACCCCACAACACTATGGCAATAATTTCAAGCAATAACAACACTGTTCTATTTGGTTGCAAGAGCACCAGACGGTTGCAACACCAATCAATACTAATGCAACTAAATGTCATCATGGAAATATTATTAACTAATAGCAACACTTTTCAAAAAGGGTTGCTATAGGTCTCACCTCTTGCAACGCCGAACGTAAAAATTGCAATGCACTATTTTTGTGGCAACACAGTTCCCCTATTGCCACTTTTTTGGACAAATGTTGCAATACACACCCCTATTACAACATAAATTATGGTGATGCAAATGACGTCAAGTGGCAATAGGGTCAAAATCTAGTTGTGGATGGATGGTGAGAGCGGCCTCAACGTTCTCTACGCCGACACACTCGACTGTATGGGGATCCCTAGGGAGGACCTCCGCCCTGGCGGGGCGCCCTTCTTTGGGATCATCCCTGGAGCCCAAGCCACTCCTCTTGGAAGCATCTGGCTCCCTGTCATGTTCGGGGATCCCGCTAAAGGAGTGTAAGGAAAATGGACCCTTGGCCCATTTACTTTGGATTTTGGTGTTTGATGACCAACACAACCAAATTGGACTAATGAATTTGCAAGTGTTTGTTTTGTAGTTCAATAGGGTGCAAGACATAACTTGGACGAAGGCGACGTGATGATCCAATGATCAACACCTCAAGCAAGACCTTAGGAGCACAAGAGAAGACCCAAGAGATCAAGCAAAGTCCAAGCATGAAGATTGGAACCAAGCCGTACGCAAGATCGCGAAGAAACGAGCTCGCAGAGACGACCGGACGCTAGACCGGACGCTGGTGGCTCGGCAGTCGGGATGACCGGACGCTGGACCGGTGGCTCGGTAGTCGGGACAATTGGACGCTGGACCGGTGGCTCTACAGTCGGGATGACTGGACGCAGGCGGCGAAACCGACCGGACGCAGGGAAGCAGCGTCCGATCGAGTACAGTAAGGTTCCAGAGCGGCAAATCTACGATCGGACGCGTCCGGTGGCAGGCGACCGGACGCTGGCCAACGTCCGATTAGTATATTGTTGGCTCAATGGTCGGGACGACCGGACGCGTCCGGTCAGGACGATTCAGCATCCAGTTAGTAGCAGTTTCACAGGAATTCGACCCCAACGGCTACTTTCTTAGTGGGGCTTATAAATACAACCCCCAACCGGCCATTTGAGTAGAGTGGAGCTAAGAAAACATACCAAGGGTGTTGATACACCATTTTAGTGATCTCCACTTGCATAGTGCTTAGTGATTCATCAGGTGATTAGCATAGGTGCTTTGCGAAGTGCTTAGGTTGATTAGACCACCGCTTATGCGCTTGATCTAGGTTTAGGCCTAGTGTTTAGTGAGGTTTGCATACCTCTTACAACTCGGTGCTTGCGAGCACCATTGTTGTACATCGGAGGGGCTTGAAGTCTTGCGAGATCACACCAACCGTGTTTGTGGTGTGGCCGCCACCGTCTACCAGAGGGAACAAGGCCCACGGCGTTTTGGCCGGAAGCTTGATAGTAAAGACGGTGGGGAGCATCCGGGAGAGGCTTGCCGAAAGGCACGTCGGAGACCCACTTGCGCGTGGGGAAAGCCCGAGGCTATCCATGGAGTTACCCGACCGAGAGCTTGGCCCTTACGAGGGATTCCTTGCGAGGGGCTCCAAAGAGGACTAGGGGGAAGCTTGCGCGCTTCTCGATACCTCGGTAAAAATACCAGAGTCGTCGATGGGAGTTTGCATATCTCTACCTTGCTCTTTAGCTTCTGCATTTACATTGATTACTTTACTACGTTTGCGGTAGAGATAGCAACACACTAGCAAAACCATAGTTGCACATCTAGATAGTTTATCTATTGCATAGGTTTTGCTAGGGTTAGAAAAAGAGGCCATAGTTTAGAGTTAGAATTTTTAAGTTGCCTAATTCACCCCCCCCCCTCTTAGGCGTCACGGTCCCTTCAATTGGTATCAAAGTCGGTTGGCTCAATTTGGACTTTTGGCTTAACCGTCGTTGAGCCAACACTATTTAGAGTGGTTGGGATGGATACTGCTAGGCCTCCGCACTTTGACGGCATTAACTTCCCATACTATAAAGCTAGAATGGCTTGCCACCTTGAGGCGGTTGATTTGGGTGTATGGAGAGTCACTCATGATGGGATGAAACCCATCAAGAATCCCGAAAAACCCACAAAGAGTGATGAAAAAGAAATGCACTTCAATGCTAGAGCTAAAAATTGCTTGTTTGAATCACTTAGTATGGATGTTTTTAACCAAGTATTCACTTTAAATACAGCACATGAAATTTGGTTAAAACTCCAAGAGCTCCATGACGACACAAGCAATGTCCGTGAGCAAAAACATTATCTAGCAAAGCAAAACTATGATTCCTTTACTATGAATGATGATGAGCTTGTTCGTGATATGTATTCTCGTTTGAATCTAATTATCAATGAGCTCCATTCTATAGGATTATTAAAGCTAGATGATGCGGACATCGTGAGGAAGATCATCTCCGTGCTACCACAAAAGAAATATGCAAGCATCATCACCATCCTTCACAACATGGAGGACTTGAGCAACATGACCCCGGGCATAGCCATTGGCAAGTTAGTGGCATTTGAAATGTCACGTAAGATGGGTCAAGAAGAAGCTTCTTCATCAAGCAAAGGCAAAGCTCTCGCTTGTAGTGAGAAAAAGAATATGAAGGGCAAGCAAGTTGAGACAAGCTCAAGCTCAAGTTCCTCAAGTGAAGATGAAGAAGAAGATGAGGACGATGATGATGATGATGAAGATTCAAATGATGATCAATCTTCCTCCTCCACCTCCGATCTTGATGAAGAATCAATCAAAGTGATCAACAAGGTGGAGAAGATGATCCAAAGGCTCAATGTCAAGGGTGTGCCCATCCAAATTAAAGATTTCATTTTCACAAATCAAAGAAATGAGCAAAGAAAGAGAGGATGCTATGGATGCGGCGAGTTGGGGCACTTTGCGGAAGTTTGTCCAAACAAGCCCACACCCAAGACAAAGAGGAAGGCATGCAAGAACCAAGCCCTCACATCAATAAGATCATGGGATGACTCTTCAAGTGAAGAAGAACCCCATCACAAGAGGCGAGGCCGCAAGCACTCATCACCAAGCTCTTCTCGTGTGTGCCTTATGGCATGAGGTAATGAAAGCTCTTCCTCTAGTGAGAGTAATAGTGATGATGATATGCCTTCTTATCATGAAATTGTGCAAGAAAATCTTAATTATGCTAAAGCTTGCATTAGTCAACAAAAGAAGCTCAAAAGTTTAAAAGAAAAGCTAGATAGTTCACAAAAAACATACAAAATCTTGCTTGAACAATATGAGAACTTTGCTAATCTCAATGTTGAACTATCTACTAAAATTGAGAAACTTGAGACTAGTGCAATAACAAATGCATGCACAATCAATGATGAGCAACTCTTAAAAAATGAAAAATTAAAAGAAAAGTTAGCTAGCTCACAAGAAGCATATAATAGTTTGCTTGCTAAAATGAAAACCATGTGCAAACATTGTGATGAGCTAACTAATAAAGTTGCTAATCTTGAAGCCATTAGCATAACCCCCACCAAGGCATCTAAAAAGAAAAGTTCTATCTTTAACATGTCTAAAAAGGATGCTTCTACTTCTTGCAATGATTTATGTTTAGACTCACCTTTGTGCAACCAAGTTTGTGTTGAGAAAGTTGTTGTAGATACATGCACACAAGAGGTTGCAAAGGAGAATGAGCAACTCAAGCAAGAAGTAGCTCGCCTCACCAAGGACTTGACTCAAGTGAAAGGCAAGGTGAAGCAAACCCAACTTCATCAAGATAACACCATCAAGGGAGTGAAGAAGCTTGATGAAGGACAAACCGTGGTTTGTTATGTGTGCCACAAGGAAGGTCACAAGTCCTATGAGTGCAAGGTGAAGAATGGGGGAGGAGCAAAGAAGAAGGAGAAAAAGCAAACAAGCAAGCTCTCCAACACCTACACCAACAAGGTGGACAAGAAGACCTCCACACCTTATCTCTTGAAGAAGAAGAAAAATGACAAGGTGATGGCCATCAAGGTGAACAAGCAAGCCAACAATAGGGTCAAACGCTTTTGGGTGCCAAAGGAAATCATTTCCAACATGAAGAGCACCAAGAAGGTTTGGATCCCGAAAGGGAAGTGAGAAGTCTGTCGGACTTCAGGGAATTTGGAGACTTGGCAAAGTATGGGTGCATTTCATGGGGTGCATCATGATGGACAAAGTCATTGCCAAGTAGGTTAGTGAATACTATGGACCCAAATTCCCCTTCCTATGTTAGGTAACTAGATGTCATTACTTTCAATTAGTATTCATTTCAATTGGCATTGTTTTTCAATTGATATACTCTTAAAGCATCTAGTTATCTTTCATGCCTATGTTTGCATTTGCATGCTTAAATCTTTTGTCATGCATTCAATAGGTATATCATATGGTAGGCTTGCTCAGTTTCATTATCAACCCTTGGAGCAAACCCACATGATTTAAAATTGCTTAGAAGCACGGCACATAGCTTGTCTTACTTTTGTTTATCTAATATGTGCCAAAGTCCAAATTGTAGATAATCTCTCCCGAATATCATTTTTAAAAATGATTCTCACAGTCATGAGATGTCATCTTTCAAGTGGTATTTTTATTCTAAAATCAATGTGCATGATTCCTACAAAGTGTTCCACATTTGTGTGCACATATTTAGGGGGAGTAATTCTACAACTTGGATGCTTTGAGACTAACACTTTTTCAAATGGTATCAATTTTTCAAACCTATGACATGTGTAGTAGTCTCATTGTAAGGAAATTGGAGTCCCCAGAGTTAAGCATCATTCTTCAATTGGCATCATCATGTTATTTCATTTCATATTTATATGCTTTCTCCATGCATTATATAGATTAAACTCTCTTGTACAATAAATTGCTAACTATGCATATGCTTTGCTTTCTACCATATGTATGCATATATTTAGGGGGAGCTTAGTCTATATAATGTGAGAGTCAAATTTTGTGATCCATTTCACTCTATACACAAAGGATCACGAGAATTGACCCTCCCTTGTGCTACTAATGTCTTCCTTTTCGGTGTTTGATGCCAAAGGGGGAGAGTTTGAAGGACCAAAGGCAAGCATCAAGTTGATGTCTACAAGTGGTAATGGTCCGAGAAAAGGGAGGAAAGTGGATTATGGATTAGTCTAAGTAATGGTAAAATTTGTAGGAATCCATAATGCCACATGGGGATTTTTGCAAGGGCAAGATAAGCTTTCATTTAGTTTTAATTGGTATCTTACAATTGACTTCAATTGGTATCCCTTAATATCATATTTGATTTCAATTGGTATCATTAAGTATCAAATAAACTTGCCCTTTGCATTGCATCCTAGCAAGTAGGTAGTTTTTAACTTCCAAATTCTTATTATTTGCTTGCTTTGGTCGTGTTGGCATCAATCACCAAAAAGGGGGAGATTGTAAGGAAAATTGAGCCTTGGCCTATTTACTTTGGATTTTGGTGTTTGATGACCAACACAACCAAATTGGACTAATGAATTTGCAAGTGTTTGTTTTGTAGTTCAATAGGGTGCAAGACATAACTTGGACGAAGGCAACGTGATGATCCAATGATCAACACCTCAAGCAAGACCTTAGGAGCACAAGAGAAGACCCAAGAGATCAAGCAAAGTCCAAGCATGAAGATTGGAACCAAGCTGTACGCAAGATCGCAAAGAAACGAGCTCACAGAGGCGACCGGACGCTGGACCCAACGCTGGTGGCTCGGTAGTCGGGACAACCGGACGCTGGACCGGTGGCTCAGCAGTCAGGACAACCAGATGCTAGACCAGTGGCTCTGCAGTCGGGACGATCGAACATGGGCGGTGAAACCGACTGGACATAGGGAAGCAGCGTCCGATCGAGTACAGTAAGGTTCTAGAGCGGCAAATCTATGACCGGACGCGTCTGGTGGCAGGCGACCGGATGTTGGCCAGTGTCCGATCAATATATTGCCGGCTCAATGGTCGGGACGATCGGACGCATCCGATCAGGATGATTCAGCGTCCGGTTAGTAGCAGTTTTGTGGGAATTCAACCCCAACGGCTACTTTCTCAGTGGGGCTTATAAATACAACCCCAACCGGCCATTTGAGTAGAGTGGAGCTAAGGAAACATACCAAGGGTGTTGATACACCATTTTAGTGATCTCCACTTGCATAGTGCTTAGTGATTCATCAGGTGATTAGCATAGGTGCTTTGCGAAGTGCTTAGGTTGATTAGACCACCGCTTATGCGCTTGATCTAGGTTTAGGCCTAGTGTTTAGTGAGGTTTGCATACCTCTTACCACTCAGTGCTTGCAAGCACCATTGTTGTACATCAGAGGGGCTTGAAGTCTTGCGAGATCACACCAACCGCATTTGTGGTGTGGCCGCCACCGTATACCGGAGGGAACAAGGCCCACGGTGTTTTGGCCGGAAGCTTGATAGTGAAGACGGCGGGGAGCATCCGGGAGAGGCTTGCCGAAAGGCATGTCGGAGACCTACTTGTGCGTGGGGAAGGCCCGAGGCTATCAACGGAGTTACCCAACCAGGAGCTTGGCCCTTGCGAGGGATTCCTTGCAAGGGGCTCCAAAGAGGACTAGGGGGAAGCTTGCGCGCTTCTCGATACCTCGGTAAAAATACCGGAGTCGTCGACGGGAGTTTGCATATCTCTACGTTGCTCTTTAGCTTCCGCATTTACATTGATTACTTTACTACGTTTGCGGTAGAGATAGCAACACACTAGCAAAACCATAGTTGCACATCTAGATAGTTTATCTATTGCATAGGTTTTGCTAGGGTTAGAAAAAGAGGCTATAGTTTAGAGTTAGAATTTTTAAGTTGCCTAATTCACCCCCTCTTAGGCGTCACGATCCCTTCAAGGAGTACTTCGACTTCGAGGTGGTGGATTTCGCTAGTCCTTACCATGCTTTGTTGGGGTGACCATGCTACACAAAATTCATGGCCATCCTGCACTACGGGTGCCTAAAGCTCAAGATTCCTAGGCCATGGGGGGTCATCATGGTGGCCACCTCCATGGCCGAGGCATATCGCTGCGAGCAGGAAGGCACAACCCTCGCCGCGGCCGACGTCACCGCCGTCAACTTCGCCCGAATCTAGCGCTAGCTGGGTGATGAGCCCCTGAATGGCTTGAAAGGGAACGTGGTGGTGGCCTTCCGTCGGCCCGACGACACCAAGGCAATCCAGATTTGCACCGAAGACCCCGAGAAGCGATCTGCATAGGCTCCGACATGTCCTCAGACATGGAATCGGCCCTCACAGAGTTCCTGCACAACAACACCAACGTCTTCACGTGGAAACCCTCCGACATGCCCGACATCCCCCGAGAGATTGCCGAGCACCACCTCAACATCAACACTGACGCCAAGCCGGTGCAGCAGCGCCTCTGCCGCTTTGATGAAGAGAAGCGCAAGGCCATCGGAGAGGAGCTCGCCAGGCTACTTGACACTGGTTTCATCAGGGAGGTCCAGCACCCTAACTGCCTAGCCAACCCTATCCTAGTCAAGAAGAAGAACAGGAAATGAAGAATGTGCATCGACTACACCAGCCTCAACAAGGCCTGTCCCAAGGACCCATTCCCCTTCCTTAGATTGACTAGATGGTCGACTCCACCGCCAACTGTGAGGCCCTCTGCTTTCTGGACGCGTATTTCAGGTACCACTAGACCATGATGGATCCCTTCGATCAGTAGGCCACGTCCTTCATCACCCCCTTTGGCGCCTTCTGCTACACCTCCATGCCATTTGGCCTCTAGAATGCTAGGGCCACCTTCTAGAGGTGTATGCAGAGGTGTTTTAGGGAGCAAATCAGCTGCAACCTGGAGGTCTACATCGATGACATCGTCATTAAGTCTCGAGCGGCTGCACAATTAATCGGTGACCTAGAAGAAACCTTCGCCAACCTTCACACCAACCACATCAAGCTCAACCAGGAGAAGAGTGTCTTCGGGGTCCCAGCCGGGAAGCTCCTAGGCTTCATCATCTCCAAGCACGATATCGAGGCCAACCCTAAGAAGATCTCCATGATCATGGACATGGAGCCAGTTAAAAACCCTGAAACGAGCTCAGAGGCTCACTGGGTGTCTGGCCGTGCTCAGCCACTTCATATCCCACCTTGGGGAATGTGGTATGCCACTATACAAGCTCCTATATAAATCTGATCATTTCAAGTGGACGTAGGAAGCTCAGGAAGCGCTCATAAGGCTAAAGGACTTCCTCACTACACCGCTGGTCCTAACCTCCCCTTTAGCGGGGAGACTCTGCTCCTCTACACCGCCACCACGCCGCACACTATTGGCACAGCTCTGGTGGTGGAACGCAAGGAGGAAGGCCATGTCCTCAAGGTCCAACGACCGGTATACTTTGTCAGTGAGTGAAAGCTCTAGTTTGGTTTTGGTTAATTGATGAACCCCTAAGTGCTAACCTAGTTTATCAAAGTGATTATGAGATAGGTAGCACTACTCCAAGTGATGAAGCAATGGTGAAGATCATGACAATGGTGATGGCATGATAATGATCAAATGCTTGAACTTGGAAAAGAAGAAAGAGAAAAACAAAAGGCTAAAGGCAAAGGTATAAATAGTAGGAGCCATTTTGTTTTAGTGATCGAGACACTTAGTGAGTGTGATCACATTTAGGATCGATAGCCATACTATTAAGAGGGGTGAAACTCGTATCAAAATATGGTTATCAAAGTGCCACTAGATGCTCTAACTCATTGCATATGCATTTAGGATCTAGTGGAGTGCTAACACCCTTGAAAATGTTTGTGAAAAATATGCTAACACATGTGAACAAGGTAATACACTTGGTGGTTGGCACAATCGAGCAAGGGTTAGAAACTTCACCGGTGCCCTATATAGAAAAGACGAAGGTCATAGTGAGTGACTGGATGCTGGTCTCGGAAGGACCGACACGTCCGGTCAGTAGAAGTTGCAGAGACGCTAGCGTTGGTCTCTAACCAGATGCTGGGTCACTTAGTGACTGGACACTAGAGGATTGTGTTCGGTCATGCTGATGTGGTAGCACACAGGGGAGACACCGAGTGATCGGACGCTAGGTGAGTTCGGTCGAGCATGACTAGACGCGTCGGTCGTGATTTCTCGTTTCTGGATGCTTACTAGAAACGACCGGACGCTGAGGTCCAGCGTCTAGTCATCACTTAACCATTGGGATCGGGCGCTCAATATTTGAAGAGAGGGGACACGTGGCATGCATCGCATGACTAGACACTGGGGTCCTGCATCCGGTTGATATGACCGGAGCGTCCGGTCTCCACGTGTTTAGTGCAGTGAGTAGCCCAACGGCTCTATTTCATGGGGGCTTCTATTTAAGCCCCACGGCCGGCTCAAGCTCTCTCCCTTGGCCATTTGCATTGATATATCAACCTTGTGAGTTTAGCTAAAGCCCTCCCACTCATCTCCATCATTGATCCATCATCATTTGTGAGATTGGGAGAAAATCCAAGTGCATTGCTTGAGTGATTGCATCTAGAGGCACTTGGTATTCATGTTTCACTACGGGATTCACTTGTTTCTCTTGGTGGTTGCCACCACCTAGATGGCTTGGAGCAGTGAGGATCATTGAGCGGAGGTTGGTGATTGTCTTTGGCTCCAATCGTGGTGATTGTGAGGGGTCTTGTGCCTTCCCCGGTGGAGCGTCGAAAGGTAACTCTAGTGGATTGCTCGTGTCATTGAGTTACCTCAATTGTGGGTAGGATCTTGCGGTGTCCAATTGTGTGGACAAGATTCGTGCAACACCTCTTAGCCGCCGAACCACCAAGTATTGGTCGAAACAACAGGGACTAGCGTGTCGGCAAGCACGTGAACCTCAGGAGAAAAATTGGTTGTCTCTTGCCCTTTGGTATTCTCTCGGTGATTGATTTAGTATTTATCTTGTGATTGGTTCACTCCTCTACACGATGGTATAATCACCCTACTCACTCATTTATATTCTTGCAAACTAGTTATAGCAAGCTCTTTAGTGTAATTAGAATTGAGAGCTTGCTTTGTTGTTTTAAGTTTGTCTAGTTGAGCTCTTTAGTGTAGCAAGTGTGAGAGCTCTTAGTGAGTAGTGACATAGCAAATTATGTGTCTAGAGATCATAGCAACTAGAATTGTTGGATAGGTGGCTTGCAACCCTTGAAGAGCTAGAGCAAGTTTACATTTCGCTATTTGTTATACTAATCAAATTGCTCTAGTTGATTTGTAGATTTTTAAATAGGCTATTCACCCCCCTCTAGCCATATTAGGACCTTTCAAGTGGTATTGGAGCCGTGGTCACCGTTTGATTAAAGGCTTAACAACCTTGGTGTCAAATTATGGCTCAAGTTGTTTTCAACCATGTGGGGGGCAAACCACCGTTCTTTGATGGCACATGCTATGATTATTGGAAGAGAAAGATGAGGATGTATCTTGGTTCAATCAATCATCAAGTATGGGAGGTGACCGAGAATGACTATGCTATCATTGATCCCAACAATCCCACCAAGACAAGACCAACAAGCAATACAATACAATGGCTCTCAACACCATATACAATGGCATTGATTCTAAGGTGTTTGAGCAAATCAAGGATTGTGAAAGAGCTAATGAGGTGTGGAGGAGATTGGAGGAAACATATGAGGGCACACCGGCGGTGAAGAGTGCCAAGTTGTACATCCTCAAGGATAAGTTGACAAGCTTCAAGATGAAGGATGATGAGAGCATTCCAGAGATGTTCCATCGGTTGCAAGTAATTGTCAATGACTTGAAGGCTTTAGGAGAGAAGATCAAGGATGATGATGTCTCTCATCGGTTCTTAATGTGCCTACCTCCAAGATTTGAGATGTTGAGATTGCTTATCATAAGAGGAGGATTGAAGGAGATTACCCCTTACCAAGTACTAGGTGATGTCATGACACAAGAGACATACTGTGTGGAAAGGGAGGGGAATGACAAGGATGACAAGAAGGAAGAAGAAGACAAGAACAAGAAGAGTATAGCATTCAAGGCTAGCTCATCATCATCCAAGAACAAGGGAAAGTCTAAGAAAAAATCAAGTGATGATGATGATCTTAGTGATATTGATGATGAAGCTATGGCCCTCTTTGTACGTAAGATGGGAAAATTCATGAAGAAGAAGGGCTATGGTGCAAGAAAAAGAAGAGATCACACCAAAAGCAAAGAATATGTGAGAAGATGCTACAATTGCAAGAGCCTCAATCACGTTGTAGCGAATTGTCCCTACAATAGTGATAATGATGAGGATGAAAAGAAGAAGCATAAGAAGGACAAGAAAGAAAAGAAGGAGAAGAGAATTACCTTCCAAAAGAAAAAGAAAGGTGGAGGCTGTGTGGTCACATGGGATAGTGATGGCTCTTCAGATAGTGATAGCTCTAGTGATGATGATAAGAAATCTATCAAGAAAGCACTAGCAAGCATCGCCATCAACAACAAGCCCTCCATCTTCGACACTCCATCGACATGCCTCATGGCAAAGCCTACCAAGGTAAAATATGATGTGAGTGATGATGATGAATGTGAAAGTGATGCTTGTAGGAGTGATAATGATGATGAGGAGGAGTACACCAAGGAGGAGCTCAAGGCAGAGTACTGGACCATGTACTTCGATGGCTCCCTTACCCTTATGGGGGCGGGTGTGGGGGTTCTCCTCATATCCCCTAGCGGCGACAAACTAAGGTACGCCCTTCAACTCCATTTTTGGGCCACTAACAACATTGCAGAGTACGAGGCGCTCCTCCATGGTATCCGAGTGACCATTGAGCTTGGTGCTCGGCGCCTCTTCATACAAGGAGACCCCAAATTGGTTATCAATTAAGTCATGAAGGAGTCAACTTGCCATGACATGAAGATGGAGGCCTACTGCGCGAAGGTCTAAAAGCTAGAGGACAAGTTCGACGGCATCAAGCTCCACCACGTCCTCTGGTGGGACAACAAAGAGACCGACTCCTTGGCGAGGTTGGCATCCTCCTAGAAGCCCCCACCATCCAAAGTCTTCCTCAACGTCCTTGATGTCCCCTTGATTTACCTAGAGGAGGGCAAGGCGCCACCTCAACCTCGACCTACGCCACCAAAGGAGCATCGTCCCCTTAGGAGTGTGTGCTTGTAGTGACCTCGCGCAGCCAGCATGGCACCGAGCCGCTGGCTAGCACCCTTCTTGACCCACAGACATGCCTATTGATGGTAGTTAACGTTCATCATAAACCGTTAATATAACTTATATAAATGCATAAAAAGTATCACCAACATATGTCTAGGGGTTTAAACTAATAAATTTCATAAATTTTGGTGAATCTATGTTTGTAGGAGGATTTACTCAGAAAACCATCAAGGTGGGCCTATTCATCAAAGCAAATCATGTTTATCCATAGCGAAACCGACGTAGGAAGACTCTGGAAGGCTATAGAAGGCAAACCACCAAAGTGGAGGGTAGGTGGGTGCCATGTGGGGCCGATCGGGCCTACCTACAGGCCGCCTAGCCCCCTAGGCCCACCTGTCAGCCCCTCCTTCGAATGTCGGTTCTCCACCGCCTCCTAGATTGCATCTACGCCGTTCTTTCAAGTCGGTTTGATCCGAGGGTCCAGAATTGATGCTCCGGCCTATATATAGCAGCCCCTAACCCCCGCCCTAGAGCATCCCTAAAACCCTAATTCATACCTCTCATTCAAAGATCAAGATACACCAGGACAATTAGGTCTAGACTCTCTAATGTAGTAGATTAGTAGGTCAAGAGTGAAGGTCGAATTGGGCTCATGCTCAAGTTCCGGATCTAGTCTTGGAGGCTCGGCAAAGCCTTGTATCTTCACCTCCACATCTTGTAAGACTTATTATAAATTCATGATATTCCTATCTATATGGCTATGCTTACTTTTAATATGTATCTTGCTTAGTTGAGGTTATCATTACTTTTGTGTACGGGTTCATAGAGCGCTTAGCCTGCTAGTTTATCGATTGGGCTAAGTAGTCAAGCCTTGTGTAAGCATGGTGCTTATATGATGCTCTACCTGTGAGTACACCCTGTTCTCTAGTTGGGTGGTAGCATCGGGAGGTGAAAACCCCATGTATCCTTTGTAGTCCACTCTAAATTGAGCAGGTTCTTAAATTGTAGGACTGTAGTCGCATCGGTATAGTTATCTATTGTGGGTACTCTACTGTCTAAACGACGTCCCAAAGTGAACAAGAGTAGAGTTAGTCTTAGGTATAGTCAGATATATATACTTTGATCCTATAATAAGAATGTCATAGGAATCTACCTCACTCGTTGCTCTCCCAAGTTGACTAGTTTATGTTATCTTATAGATCTACCCCCTGAGTATCATTATCCTTAATTTCTATCATTACCTTCACCCCTGCTCTAGCCAAGCTGGTATGTTGACTGATAGATACTCCTTTGATATTCAATAAGTCTTTACTCTATTGTTTCCCTGTGGTAAAATATAAATAACAATACCTGTAATACTCCCGATAAAATGCTACAATGGTATTTTATGCGCTTGCGGAATCCTTCATATTCTATTTGCACTTATAAATACCAACAAGCATTTTGACGCCGTTGCTAGGGAAACAATTGGCGTAAATATTAAGATCATTAACATACCGCTAGCTTTACTAGGATTACCCCTGTTCTGTTATATTGCGGAATAGATAGGACAACATATGTTGTTTCGATCTTCCAGGTTTGTATAGACATATATTTTTTCTAACCATGTGTAGATTGGAGAAAAAGGTCGATGTCACAAGAATACAAATCACATCTCAAGTGACGAATACAGACGCTACACTACTCACAATTTCCATCATGTGAGTCATGGTAAGTATGATCAAGAAAGGTGAGATAGTCTTGCTCATGGACTTTAAACTTGATGAGTAGTTATCTTTTAATTTTTGCATTCCATTGCATGTTTATTTTCAGTGATTCATGCATCCACTCTGTTTAGTTTAAATTCTCTCATATCAAATCCACAACATATTTAGTTCCTTGCATACATTTATACCACTTGCACCTTTTATTAAAAAAAGAATCTCACTATGATCATGCTCTTTCATCTCCATTTGAATAAATCTCTTTTATGCTTTCATACTACCTTTGTTTGCTATAGTATGCTTAGGTTTGGAGTATCTTCATACACCTTTTAAAGTAAGCGTGGTGCTTAGTTTAAACTATTTTCTTAAATCAAATTAGACATGGTGTTTATTTTGATTTTTGAACCAAGAGGTGTGTTGATCTTACTTCCAAATGCTTTTTAAATTAAGCATGGTGCTTAGGTTAAAATGCCTTCCTAAATTTAAATAGACATGGTGTCTAGTTTAATTTTTGAGCCAATAGTATGGTTTAGTAGATACTAATTATTTTATTGGACTAACCCATGCAGAAAACTCTCAAATTCAATCTAGGTAAGTCCTGAGATAAATTCACATCGGAGATGAATCAAGGCAAGTGATGAACTCCAATAACTTTGCACAAAAAAGACCCAGCTCATTCTTCATGGAAGAAAGAACTATGAGTATTAAGTTTATTCACTTATCTTTTGTTGCAAGTTATCTTTGCCTTGGACCATGCTGGAATGCAGCAAACACGTAAAACATGATAAAACAAAATCTATGCTAAACAATCCTAAAACCATCCTTCCATTAGCATAGAGGAAAATCACAAAAAATGGACAACACAACCCGTGTTTTAAATTTGTTATTTCCCTGGGGTATGTGTCTATTAATATTTTGCAGGAAAAAATGAATAGAAGCTATGCCTATTCAAGGTTTGGTATGAATCCACAAACCCTAAACCAAACCACCACTACAGCTATGGAAGTGAAAACGAATAGATCGACAGGCTATGAGCAACATGAAAGACAACCTAGCTTTGAGCCTTCCCAAGACTCAAGCTAGGATGCTGATGAGAAGCAGGATGAAACCCATCTTGTATTAACCAGAATATGCCCGCTTTCATCATCTTCAAAGGGACCAACTCGCGCGTTGGCAACAAGGACAAGACAACGAGATGCCACTACATCATGGCATGTATCATTGTGTTAACAAGCATCATCAACTAATGGTTCATTGACGACTGTGCCTCGTAAGACCGTAAATGACCATGGTCACCCAAAAACATCCCCTAGTCATTGAAGATGAAGCATCCATGCGAGTACCAATGAGGATATTTCTTTGATCATCAAGACGGTTGGCATATCGCTAACAAACAAAGAAGAACAACTCTCTGCCACACCGTTAGACGATCAATGAGGAACTAGAGTTTGCATCTCCAATGAACCCCAACTCATCAACCAAGGATCAACAAAAATCAAGAAAGGTTGATGGAAGAAGAACATGCAATTGGATGGTGCAAAGAAAATCTAAAGGCAAGAAGAGGTCCGACTCAATGGACCTAAAGCCATGAAGCCCTCACTGATAGGTATATCGGACGAGTTTCCTTCAGGTATGTTTGTCACTAATCATTTCAACAAAAAGAAGGAAAACATAAGGTATATTCAACCAAGTATTATGCAACATAGAATCACATTCAAAGGAGAATTCTATCATCCAAGCTAGATTTTGCATTATGCAAAATTCAAGTTTGTGGGATGGAGTTCTTTAAAAATATTTCATGCCATGTTGCTAATTTGTCTTGGTCATCTTTACCTTCATGATGTGCTCAATTTGCTAAATCACTAACAAATAAAAAACTAAATAATCATGTTCCCTTGATTCATCATACATATTCATTTTTACTTGAATGAATCTCTTTAGTCTTTTAAGCTTCCTTGTTCTATTACAAGTATGCTTCGGAATATTATTCAGACATGATTATTGAATCAAAACATACTTGTATAGAATTTGGTTGTATATATGGACTAACCCTTGCAGAAAAATATTTAAATTTTGTTGGGAATATTAGGAGATCATTTGTAGAAATAGATCAAGGTTTGAGGTATTTTTCAAAATGATTTTACACATCTATGCCTTCACCTTGTTGAAAATTTAAAGTAGTGGTGAACAATCAAGGTACAGTATTTAAAACATGGGATAAAGATTCTATGCAAATTGAAATGTTAAAACTAACTTTTTTTGTAGCATAGAAAGTGACCTTTGGCTCTATGACAACACTATCCTTGCTTTGAATCATTTGTATATTCTTTCGGGTATGTGTTGTCCACTAATCCTTTGTAGAGAGAAAACAATGAGTAGAGTAGAAGGTCCAGCGCAATGCCAAGATCCACAAAAGAAAAAGGACAAAAAGATGGCATGACAAAAGAATAAGAAAGAAGGAGTGCGACATAGGAGACAAGATGCTCATGAACAGCCCAAGCAAGGAAACCTTCAAGCAGGAAGAGAAGACCACCACAAGTCATCTACCCTTCATCACATGGTGTCATCACGCTCTAATAATGAACGTAACATCTTAAGGTAAATGGTCATGATTTTCCTCTTGATCTTGGTATGCACATAAATGAAGAAACAAACATATTCGAATTACAACATAGCTTGATCCAACCTAATTAACTCAACATGTCTTGTTCCTTAAGTTCCTCATAGCACCACTTTCTTGATCTCATAGTGTTAACCAAATGAGCTAAAATTTTGCATATCTTACCCTTGGAAGATAATAGTCATAATCATCTAAAGTTTGATACATTATAAAGATGGGCAATCATTTCATAGGTTAAGCAACTCCACTCTTTTTGTCACAATCAAAATACTACATCCTTCTGATCTTATCACCCATGTTATAAGAATAAATAATGCACATAACATTAGCTCTATCATGATTCAATGTGCCTAAGGCTAGAGAAAAATAAATAAAGTTTTGGTTCTGTTGGTATTTTCCACCAATAGAGCCTATGCACTTGATCTCTACCTTGTCTTTATGAGCAGAACACACTTCGAGTAAAGTGTGGGGGAGTCAATGCCCCAAATTCTACAAGTGAAAGTTCTAAATTTGACAGCAGGCTCTGGTCAGAAAGGAGGGCGTCCCCAGGCCTATAGCCGATGACTCCTAGACGAGTCTGCCGAGCTCTCACTTAAGTCAAAGACCCATGCGACATGTACTTGTGAAGGGATCAACATCATCTTCACTCAGCCTCGATAGCCAAGCATCATCCATCACACTAGAGAAGAAGGCCCCAAGTAGGGCACAAACACTCTCGCCAGCGGAAGCCATCCCCACTAAGGAGGGTTTGATCACCAGAAGATCGAATTTAGCCCTTCATCGCCATCATGCCAGGTGAGGCCATGAAGGGCTCGGGGGCTTCTGATGAGATCCTAACATATATGTATGTTAAGCCTCGGGTCCAATGGTTCCCAAACAAAGAAGACCCCTCAACCAACCCCTTTAGGATCGCTCAGGGGCTCGAGGGCTATGCCCATCGGGCACGCTCGCGCGCACCCTCTAGCAAAGAGACCCGACCGAGCCTAACTCAACCATAGCTTCCACTAGGGGCCCGAGGCTTCCCCGAGCCTTGGGCTCCTAATCTATGACACCTCCAGGCCTGGCCCTTGGCTCCTACCTAGCTAATGATGCCAGCCAAGGCCCGAGCATAAGAAGATAAGCCCCGAGCTACCGATGCCCGGGGGCTCCCCGGCGTCGCTCCCTAGGCGTGTCCCTACCAACTGCTCCTCTGATAGGGTTATGTTCGGGGCATGACACAAGAAGACAAAGCTTCCCGTAGCCTCTAGGGGCTTGAGGTCTTTTAGGCCCGCACGTCAGCCCCTAGAGCCGTCCTTCTTCACCACCAAGAAGACTCTAGAAGGTCTCACCCAGGAGAGGCCGGTCCAAGACGACACCCTCTGGCACGTAGAGTGTCAGAACAGAGTAGCCAGACGATGCCTAGACTTCTTCGGCTCAAGACACCTCGATGGTCCACGGCGCACCGCTGCAAGCCCCTCCTGGACTCCAACGCACGTAGACCACAGACTAGAACCCTCAAATCACCTTGTACCTAACCTATCCCATTATATAAGGGATAAGGTCAAACCTAGAGGGGGCAGGATCCCGATTCGATCACCAGACACTCCATTCCACTCTATCTGCCTCCGCTCTGCACCAATAGCAAGGCAACCCAGAGAGGGGCACCGAGAGCCTCTCCTCCACTGCATCCCGCCATCTCCTTCCTCTCCTACGAGGGGGAGACTCCACCGATGGTAAGCAACCTTAGAATTAGCACCGAGCTAACCCCCTATCAAATCTTCTTTCTTTACACTCTATTGTAACCCCTCAGATTTTGGGTGCTCTTGAGTATAAGGTTCACGAGCTACTGAACATAGGGACTGAATTGGCCTGAACCAGGATAAACCATTGCGTCTTCTCTATGTGATTCTTGTGTTCCTGAGTCCACCCAAGCCACCGAAGACCCCATACTCTGACACCGACTCGAACAACATGCTTGCCACGGTTTCGATCCCATGACACAAGACAACCCACCGAGGGGCACCAAGAGCCCCTCCTCCTGTCGTCTTCCTCCTCTTCGACGAGGAGAAGGCTCCACCAGCGACGAAGCAACCTTAGGATTAGCACCGAGCTAACTCCCTACCAAATCTCTCTACAACCCTATTGTAACCCCGATTTTAGGTGCTTTTGAGTATAAGGATCATCAGCTGCTGGACGTAGGGCACCGATTGGCTGAACCAGGATAAACAATTGCATCCTCTTTGTGATTCTTGTGTTCTTGAGTCCATCCGAGCCACCAGAGACCTGTACTCTAACACCGATTCGAACAACCATGCTTGTCGCGGTTCTGACCTCGCGAAACTTATGTTGATGGATTTGTAGAAAACAATAAAATCATATTGGACACAAACACGTGGATCCAATTTTCATAGCGGAATTAGATAGGATAGGATGTGGATACATAAACCCCGAGTGAAGGATGATTTGTATTGGATGTGGACCATTGAGGCTCGATGTTTTTTTTCCTTAATGATGTCAGAGGTGTCGAGGATGATATCCGGTGCAGCTACAAGGTCTGAAGTCTAGAGTGCAAATTAAACCAAGATTGATCCGACCCTTTCAATCTCCAAATCAATTCTTCCTGCCGGCTTGGTTTATATAGTAACATGATCTATTTTGTCGTTCACGAGCTAACGTCTTTGGTACAGATCTGCTTCACCGATGGATCAGTTTTTTTTGGGTGGGGTGGGGGCTCGGTGGAGCATTGGAGTTGTTTTACGTTACGTCACACGTGTATTTATTGTACTCTGGTATAGCTCTACTAACATACGTATATGCATGTATGTAGCCATATGTAGAGCTATTTCCGAGTTTGAGTTTCTATTATATGTAAAACACTTTTCCTATTGTATAGTCGCCTAAAAATCAGGCTCTATTCAGGCGACGCCTATTTGATCCGTGCGCTCTGTCCCTTTGTTCTATATTGGTTTTGGGTTTGATCCATTACAGGCTACCACCCATCGTATTCGGACCGGATTCTTTTGGCACTATTCGTATTCTCGAAGCGCGCGCCTAGGAAAGGGTAAAGGTGTTCATCGTGGCGATTCTCTCGACGACCTCGGTGCTCTGCCCCGCCCCGTCAGCCCGTCACTGTGCGCATCGAAGTCTCTCCCTCGCCGATTTGGAGGCTTGTTCGTGGCTGCCCCGAGCTCCGTCGGCGGTCTCTAGCGCCGCCGTGGCTGGCTGCGGGGTCTAGTCCCCGCATCTGGGGGGCGTTGGGGCCGGTGGTGAAATGGCCCACGTCCTCTGTCCCTCTCCACGTCTACCAGCTTTGTCGCCGGCGCCATTGTGTTCGTACGCCTCCTCTCCCCTAGCTTTTGCTTGCTAGTAGCTTGCGGGTGTGGTTTGCTCGACTGCTCTATAGTACTTGTGGGGAAGGGATTGGGCTTGTGGATTTGGCTTGCTTCTCCTCTGTGGCTCTGTGTTTTAGAGCCCAGATCTACTGCCCAAAATGGATGGAGGTGTTGCTTCACCTATTAACTGGCAACATTTCTACTATCTGATTTTGCTATGTAGTTGTTTGATTGATTGTTCTAGGATTTTGATTTGAGCTCTCCTTTGATTGTGCTATGTAGTTGTTTGTTTGATTGATTGTTCTAGGGGTCTCTGTAGATCTAGTTTTTTGCTTGCCGCTTCATGTTAGTTGGAATTAAGGGTCTCAGCATGGCATGCATGCCAATAATAGACTAATTTATTTGCCCTCAGATTGGGTTGGGTCCATGAACCAATTGTGCCCACCCATGGCCACGAGGGCATATATTTTATCAAATTCTATATTCTCATCATGGAATTCTAGCCATCTTGTTGACTGGATGATAGGAACCTTCTTGATTCAATTCATCAAAACCATCTCCAGATATAATCGCATACTCTGCATCTTTTGCCACTCACATTTCAGAAAAAGGGTGACATTGTGTCATCTGACACTGCATCGTCTTTTGTGACTTGAAGCTAGAGCCTGCAGCTCTTATGGTGTATGTAGGTTCCACATCTCATGGCTGAGGCTGCTAATTTAGCCACGGTAAATTGTGTTGTGAATTTTAAATGTGATGCATGTTAGCCTTTGATGAAAGGAAAAGAGGCAGACTTGCATATATAGAGTGTAGATTCTGCGTAGACTAGTTGAGTGCTTTAACTTATTCAGGTGGACGGGGTTTTGCCATTCCATGCCTCATTTGTATTTGTTTTCTTTCAATGTAATTTTTACTTTATCCCAGTTGTCTCAACCATTATGCTTTTACACATTGAGCCAAACCACAATCGATTTTGTCGAACAATGATTAGTTGTTGGTTGATTAACTTGATGCTAGTGCTTTGTGTTTTGTTAGCTCTTTTCTCTTTTACACTTCAGATATGAATTTTGTTGAGTTAAAGTTAATACATGATGGCATTGCATTTTGATTTGTTCTCGTTGATAAACAGTGAAGCTTGATGTGCAACCTGTGAACTGTGGCTTGTCTGAAACTTGTGTTTTCAGAGCAGCAACAGCTCCGTTCCAATGTCACTTAGTTCTTTTGGCTGGTTTGTGTTTTCTTCAAGAGCAGCACTGCTGAACAGAAGGTTGTCCGAGATATGCAGTTTGATTAGGCCTAGAAATTTCTAAAAACAGTTCAATCTTCAACTGTGTTTTTCTGAATTTGAGTTTACAGCTCGTTTTCATTCAGCTGCACTTGTTTTCAGTCTGTCAGGTCAATTTTGAAACCAGCATAGCACCTGTCTTGCTGCATCTGCTTTCTGAAACTAGGAGCACAGTCTCCATTTGCTTTTCGCGTGAGCTTTAGAACTCCTACAAATTGGAGTGCTTTTGGTTTTTAGCCTTGGTGTATTTGTCCTTTCTTTTAGATGCTAGCTTCCTGTGATAAATGATTTTATCAAAATTCATCTACACATGCTGAATACAAAAAAATGTGAATCTGTAGTATAGTAGCTAATTTTATCTTATTTGCAGCATTGTCATGATATCTTGTGTGGCCTGCTATCTAGTATTTTTTTCATGTTCAGACGGCTTGCATGGCCGTCATGATATCTTGCTGGCCTCCCTGCCCAGTTTTTAATCATGTCTAGCCAGCTTTAATTTAGTTTGGACAATTGTTTCTGTACTCAAGCCTCAATCGAGCCTAAATGGCTTGGTTGGCAGTAGTTGAGTAGCTTTATAGTTTCAGTTAATTCTAGTCTATTTGTACGGTTTACCATTTTTGAAGTCTGAATTTTTGTTCCTGTGCTTTTAGTTTCACAGCAACTCTGCGTTCTGTGAGTCTTTGTTCTCTCTCTTTTGCCTGAATGATCTATAGAATTAGATGTTGTTTGTTTATGTTCAGTTTGATTATCTAGAAAGACTTGGGATGTAGATGTTACTGTATTTTGTAAGGGCAAAGATGTGAGTCTTTATCATTAATTGAAAAGAAGTAGTTGAACTGTATGTTTCACTTGTGAGTTGGCCAAGTTGGAGTCCTCTTGCCATTTCTGTGTCCACTGTACATTGCCATAGGTGGAACTGAGAAGATGAATGGTTGAAAATGTTATGCAGATTAAATAAATACAGTGATACTTGTCTTGGTCATATAATTCTTAATGAATTCTTTAATAGTCAGGAACCATGTTTCAGTTTGATATCTTGAAATTATTTTTCAGTTCATGCTTATTATCAAAGCCACCTAGAACTGCTATATAGTTCTGTTTGTTTTTTATTCCTAAAAATGTATCATGTTGGCTTATTGGAATCCTCAACTCAACATTTAGTTTATGCTTGATTGGAAGACAGGTGTCTTAGAAATAATGTGTGTTATTACTAGGTTTGTCAAGAATGCCATTTTTGACAGCTATATGATATCTTTAATCGTGCTCTCATTTTACTGTTAACATGCTCAGGGGCTGATTTCACCTATATGATAGCTATATGATTATTTCACATCATCACTATTCTTTCTTAACTCTCTATAACTTGCCAAATTGTAGGATTGTGCTCCAGGTCATGTCCCCATTGGCTTCAGCAACACTCTTCTTGCTGGCAACAAGTTACCTTTCTACGGTTTTAGGTAATTTCCATAGCGATGGATTCTGGTTTCATCAAGCTGAAACTTTTCTGTTACATTTTGTCATTTTTCTCCTCATGTTCAAAGCTCAGAGTTTAGAATATTGGTATTTTTTTGTTGTCGTCTTTGGTGTGTGGACTGCAACTTCTGTAACTCAAAGATGAACACTTTGTATCCATCAGAACTGATTCCTTTCATTTCTATATTTTATAATATGTTTTTTTGTTGCGTTTCAACTCTAGCCTACCCCAACTTGCTTGGGACTAAAAAGCTTTATTGTTGTTGTTGTTGTGGACTGGTCTATTGCTGCTCCTTATCAGAGCCTAGAAACCATCAAAGGAACTCGTGCTATATTATAAAGTACGCTTTGACTGACTTTTGCAACTCAAATATGAACTTGTGTGTGATGTGGTGTAGTTACCTGTAATGTAGGCATCAGTTGCTTCAAATTACCTAAGTAGCTATTGTGGTAATGTCTGCCTAAGTACTTGAAGCAGGGTTTAAAGTAGATTACAGTCTGTTTGTGTCTTCTGATTGTCAAGCCAACATTTGCTGTCCAGAAAGTATCCAAATTATTTTCAGCTGTTTGTTGTCCTAAATTTGGCCGCTCACATAGTATCTCCTGTTGTTTGCTGGTGGGGAAGCTAGTATGCTTCATAAGCTAATAAATAACTTCATTATTTGTAATTAGGATTTAGTTGTTTAGGATTTCATGTTTTTTGGGTTGAATTTGGCATGTGTGCCATCGCTTTTTCGCTGCCACGGTAGACGACTAGTGACCGGGTGATGGTTGGAGCGAGGTTGAGAACGGTTGCATTGTTGCTGCTGCTACTGCCGTGTGTGGTTTGAACTCTAGCGGCAAGCAGTGTAGTGATTTACTTGCTCGTTTCCTTCACTTCTTGTTTTCCAGAAGAAAGTTGGGGGTTCATTGATATTATTTTTGAACTTCTGTATTTTGTCCAATAAGTGAAATAGGATAGGCTACAAATGTGCAATGCATGGTTGCTCTGTCCTGATTACGGAACCCGAATTCAAGTACACGCCACGATCAGCTCGTAGTAGCCCTTGCCCTTCTTGTCACTGATTATGTCAGCCCAACATTAGAACAACACAGTTGAATCACTGGTCAATGATAGGTGAACATGTGTGTGCCTGTGACATACACAAAAATCGTGAGTGCAGGAAATCGAATTGTTTTACTTCTCCCTTTTAGTTTTTTGTTGCCTTCCAGAAATCTGTTGTGGTTCTGATATTTTGTAGGATTAATAACAATATTAAAAAATTGTATGCACCTATATGGTAGAGCTCTTTCTTTACTACGTTGCTCATAAACCTTTGTCTCAGGGATCACCTCAGTTGTGTCTGTTTAGTACCGCTGCGGTATCAAATTATGTGTGACAATTAGTTGGCTAAGTAATCTTATCTATGCACCATATTTTTTAGGGCCTTTAATTTGTACCACTTGTTTTCCTGGCCAGTGGGAAGTAGGCAGCTGGGTGTCGGCATATAGACTAGGAGGGGAAAAATACTCAGGAAAAATACGTTTTGTACTTTGTTGGATTTATTGCATCTGTTTGTCATTGTTTAGACAGGTGAAAGAACTAGTTTGTTTTCATTTGCCTTGTGTGGGCACACTGAAAGTGGCAGGAGTGAAATTACAACATGCCATTTTGGTAAGAAGCCTCGCAAATGTGATGTTCTGACCAAAGCACCTGATTTTGATTGTTAATTCGCTTGCTTAGGTAGTAGAAGTGATCTAGATTGTTTAGGCAGTAGCATACCTCTAGAATCTGTATTGTGTCTATTTTGCCTCTATTATTCTACGTGGCACTAAAATTACAGTGGTGTCTTTTTATACATATGGGCAAGTTAAAAGACCTCTGCTATTTTCAGTTAATCTGCTTGGTTTGACTCTTAGAGTGGTCATGCTTTTTGTTATGCATGACACATGGCAGTATTATCAGGTTGCATTGAGACTATGACCTAGGATAAAAGCTCACATGTGAAATCCACTCACCCTTTCTTTTTGTCCAGTTACATAATTGCAATCAGCAATAATGTAAATTGCAAGTATAGGGCACCGTAATTGTAGTCATGAGCATATGCAATATGCTGCTGTTGAACCATTTGCCTCGTCGTCTATTAGTAACATATCATTTGTACCAAGTTTTCTCACTCCACTGATTGTTTTGTAATGACCATCCATTTAGAACTGCTAGCTTGAGTAGTAGCTTGTATCCATTTTGTTTGAAGGGGGCATGGGGCATCTGCTTTTGAGCTCATTTGATTATTTTTGTTTATTTATGTCTCTCTCTCTGTCTCGGCATTCCCTATAGCTAGCATAGATGTACTGTTGAGCTTTCTCACTAGTCTCTAGTCCCTAGTCTCTCTACACTTGCAGCTAGCATAGATGTAATGTTGCTGCTGTTGTTGTAGTCCAGCCTAGGGGCTGTTTGAATCTTTTGTTTTCGGTCTGTGCTTCCTTCTCTACACTTTCCTTAGCTTGCATTCTACATTTTCTATGTAGAACCATTTTATGTATTTGTTGTGATCATGTGATAGTTGACAACCATTTTTTCTATTTATTTTCAGTCCAAAGATAAAGAGAAATTTGTTTCCGTGCTGTTTTGTAAGTTTCAGAGCCAAAAACAATTCCCTATCATTCAAAAGGAAATCCATTGGCTGAAACTGCAGCTCCTGCTTTGGATCGTGCTGGTTAGTATCTATTTCTAGATTGCACATTTATTATCAGACAATTGCACATTTGAGTTACTGCAATTATGGTATTTAACATGTGCAATATCCATTCTTGTCACCTATAAGTTTCAATTTTGTTTACCATTTTCCATTTGATTAAGCAGGAAAACCAAATGTTGAGAAACCTTGTACTAAAAAGGCTCCCTACTTTAATAGTCCTAGTGTACCTTCATTTAGATTGTTTGATGATGAAGATGACTTAGGAAATTTTGTTGAAGATCCTAAAATGAGGCGTCCTTTTGGTACCAAACCTGTAGGCCTATGTTGGCACTAGACACTACTTGTGTTAGTATTTGAATTAATGTGGTCATCAGGTTCTTTAGTAGCGGCTCTGATTACAGCAACTGAGCAGGTTTGGTCCAATACAGAATATGGCTAGTCTCTAGGAGTTGCTATAGCATTAGCCTTATATTGTTGGATTGTGTGTTTAGGATTTCATGTTGGGAATTTTGGAATGTTTTCAGTTAGCTAACCTGAGTAGTATTAGCACAGATTTTTGATAAATGTGAGGTAGGAATTTTGGAAACTCACATTCATTTCTTTTGTTTGTTGCTCTTGTCCATAGCAGTTGTAGGTAACTAGTGCTGTTGAACTCTCCTATTCATGAGAAACAAACAAATTAAACACAATTATCATTAGTTGCAATCAGGAATAGTGTAAAATGCAAGCATGAAGCCCTGCAATTGTAGTTGTCGTAATATGCAATAAGTGGAATTTTTATTTACCTCATTAGTATAATTGGGATTTATATTGTTTGAATCAAATTTGTAATAACTTTCAATATTCATTTCCAAATCTCTTGTAGAAGCACCCTGCATATAAAATGACAAATTGTTTAGATTATAACTAAGTAGTTTATTTCAAATTTAATGGCACAATGTTTGAATTGAAATATCCAGAAAGGGGACCCAATTTTCCTTTCAAACCTGTTCACAATCTATGTTAGCCGTTATCTCTGAAATCTGAGTAAGTTCGAGTTGACTGTCATCACATCCAATACCCATTTTCCTTAAAAAATCTTCATCCATGACTTCTTGAAGTCCTTCCTTATGCACCTGCACAGGGACATGTTGGCTTAGTTTTGTGTTTCACCCTATGTTGCTCTGGTGCTTACAAGTTAATCTGATCAATGCAGACCATAATTACTAAAATGAATGAGAAGATTGGTGTTGCTAGTGTAGTCAGCCAGGAGTGCAAGACTGTTGTTTCTCAATATGGACAACAGATCCTACATCTTGTGCTATCTGAGGTTTGTCTATTCTAAACTATGGATTTGGTTTCTTGTTCCTGGTTCCTGGTACATCTGAACTGACTTTTATTGCAGGGTGTTTCTGTACCACTTAGTACTCTATTGTGCTTAACTATTTCATTATGACAGCTTTTTGAGCGTCTAACTAGTCCCATGGGGATAACAGCCATTGACTGTGCCAGTCATTGGTCCATACCTGACATTTTGTTCACCATTGGAGGCAAGGAGTTCAAGATGAAACCAGAGCAGGTGTGATCCCTTCTCCATTATCACATTCTAAGCTCTTGATCATTATTAGCCCTACCACCCCCATTTACTATTCTTGTTGCAGTATCTAAACTTGACTCTCTTTCTCTTTTGTTATGCAGTAGATTCTTAAGGTAGGTGAAGGACAAGCTGCCCGATGCATCAGCAGATTCACAGCTTTGGATGTCCCAGCACCTTGTGCCCCCTCTGGTAAACTATGCACCACTAAGCTCGTTATCCTTGCTCTCATGAAGGTTAATCTTTGCGCATAATGTTTAGCAGCTTGTTTTTAGTAATTTGTTGTGATTTTTGCTAACACACCTTTTCCTTTGTTTATTTTGTTTTTTGCAAGTCCACACCAATTTTTTTGTCTTTATCCTTCATAGAAAAAAATTGTTTCTTGTGATTTGTGCTAGCACACCTTTTTCTTTGTTTCTTGTGATTTGTGCTAACACATATTTTCCTTTGTTGATTGTGTTTTGTGCCAGTACACACCAATTTTTTGTCTTTCTCCTTTCATAGAAAAACATTGTTACTTGTGATTTGTGCTAACACATCTTTTTCTTTGTTAATTGTAATTTGTGCTAGCACACACCACATATTTGTTTATTGTGAGCGCTGATTTGTGCCGACACATTTCAGATATTTGTGCCAGCACACAACACATTTTTGTGATTCTGTTTTACTGTAATTTGTGCCAGTACTTGCCCTTGCAATGGTTATATTCAAAGATTAGCTGAACTGTAGGAGTACGTTCAGCTAATCTTTGTCCTTGTCTGCGCTTGTGTTGGGCTACGTGCTCACTACTTTGGATTTAGTTTCCTGACCTGTGTTAATTGGTGTCCTTTGCATTTACATTCAGCAATCTGAAGTCAAATGGGCTATCCAGGCAAATCCCTGATGAGATTGGCGATTGTTCATCACTCATGATGCTGTAAGTTGAACTTTGAGTAACATGTTTATTTGTGGTTGTGGCCTGTAGGTTTTAGCATATAGTGCTTTTATTCAAACTTGCCTTTGTCGTTTAGGGACTTTTCCTTCAACAACTTGGATGGTGACATACCATTTTCAATATCAAAGCTGAAGCTCCTGGAAAATTTGGTAGGCTTCTTCTCTCTGAAATGTATAGAAATACCTGTCATTTTGGCTTTGGATGTTTTTACAGATGTTGTGTTTTTTTTGTGATTTCTAGGATATTGTAGAACAACCAGGTGATTGGTGCGATCCCATCAATATTGTTAAAGCTCCCAAATTTGAAGATTTTGTAAGTTACTATTGCTACATGATTCTTATAAGTTGGATCAACTAGGATGGTTCAGAATTTCTAATGTGATGCGCACTCTAGGGACTTTGCACAAAACAATCTGACTGGGAGATACCAAGGCTTATCTATTGGAATGAAGATTTTTCTGTTAATTGTGATTTGTGTTTTTAGAAGGGCAGGCCTGGTGCAGTGGTGAGAGCTGTCTCACTGAGTCATTAGGTCACGGGTTCGAAGCAGCCTCTCTGCAGATTTTACGGGAGGAAGGCTTGCCTCGGTTTTTTAATTCTCCAAACCCCACTCATGTGGGAGCCTCCGGCACTGGGTCTGCCCCCCTTTTGTGATTTGTGTTTTTAGCCGTATGACTAGAAAATGCAGGACTTACTGTAAATCCTTACGTCAATTTGTTACTTAGGCACTTTGATGCTAGGTTTAGTTCTTCACTTCTCCTATAGCTTTTGATTTACTTAACTTATGTACCATTCTTGCAATGTACAGAACTGAATACTTCTTCAATTTCTATGATGAAGTTTGTGGAAGTTTTGACAACATAGGCTATAATAGAACTATAGAAGGGTACAAGAAGAACTAACAGCTGAACTGAGAAGATGCACCTAAGATGATTATAAGTAGTAAACTTGCAGCAGGGTTCACATGCATGAGCTAGTTTTTCTAAGTATATACATATTCAGTATAATTGCATTAATAACAAGTAGGAGTTGCCCTATTTGAAAAAAAGGCGTACCCAATGCAGAGAGCTTCCGCTCTGTGCGGGGTCTTGGGAAGAGTGTCCGTGGGCAAGTCTTACCTTCGCCTGTGCAATGCGAGGAGCCCGCGACTCGAGTTGCAGTATTTAAAATGTGCAATTTTCATTTATGTTCTGAAATTTTTTAGGATCATATTTTATCCGATGATCTTCTTTTCCTCTCGTTGTTCATCTTGTTGTGGTTTTTCAATTTTTACTGATTTTCTTCTCTTTCTTCACGCATGTTATCTGGATCCGGAATTGATCGGCGTGTGTTTCTTTCTTGCTGGAGGGTGCCGTGGCAGATTTATTATTTTTGTCATTTTGCTTGTACGTATGTTTTTTGGGCCAATTGTTGCATTTCGGCCCAAATGAGCAGCAACTTCAGTTAGCGGGTTACGGTTCATGCGCCCGTTAAGGTTTGGACGGGCCCGGTAAGTGGCTGGGTGGGTTCACGGGTTCATTTGCGGACCCGTTATTGGTGCGTGAGTGACAGAAGCAGCTGCAGACAGATCTGACCGTCGCCTGAAAAAAATCTATATTTCAGTCACCTGAAATATAGCAAATCCCTATGTAAAAAATATATGCTTCTTTTCTTTATACAAATTTGTTTAAATTTAGAATCGTTTGACTTCTTAGAAACTGATAATTGTATTTTTTTTTAACGAAGAGAGTAAATAGGTCCAAGAGTGAGTAAACAAAGGTAACATCTACACCCACCGATCCAGCAGGGAACAGGTTGATCATGCTTGGAGGAGCTCAGATGTGAGAGGCAAGGTGTTGCAATCAAAATGGTGAAATTCTCCTACTGTTTTTAAATAGTAATAAAACACTATCATTAGTTATAGCACACGGAAATCTCACTAGGAGGTATTTAGTAGAAAAAATTTATATTAAATTTTGAATGTCAAAACACCAGAAGAACCTCACCTCACTGGTAGAAATTTTATATTTTGGTTGTGTTGATCGAGATGCTAAGGAGAGATTGAATCCTTATGGCAGTGCATCGATTCAGAAACTCCCCATCGGCAGATGTATGACTAAGATAACGGTCGGAGGCAGAGGCAGAGGTGCAAGTGCGACCGGATCGACGGGCAGGCTGACCGGAGTCGCACTCGTCTTCCTGTTCATCCTCCGCATGGTGGCCACTGTCAGTGCGGGTTGCGGCATGTATCTTTGTCGGCGCCGCTGAGCCAGGGCAACCTCCTCCGTGAGATAGAGAAACCCAAATAGAAAAGTCATCCATGTCGTATAATCTATATTTGACTATTTTGAAAAGAAAAGAGAGCCTAGCTATTGTATCTTGTTTTCTAAAATAGCAAGCCATCAATTCTGAAATTCTCATATGGTAAATATAGCTTACATGTGCCGCTAGCCATCTGTCTCACCATACTAGAAAGACGGTTGGAGTTTTCTGTTTTTTTTTGCAAGAATTTTCTATTTTAGAGATTGGCTAAATCATAGGTTTAACTATCTGTTGTTATAAGTCTCTTGGAGTTGCTCGGGTGGCGACGGATGTCGAGGGGAGCGGCCATGGCAGATCGACACAGGCACTGGCAGGGAGCAAGAGGTAGTGCATCGAGTGGCGGATGCAAGCAGGTCGGCGTGCAGTGACATCCAGCCGAGAGCGGGCTGACCTTGCACTCTCGGACCCGCGTCCCTCCTCGTCTCTCACGCCATCCATTGCATCTCGCTCGTATCAGATTCGGAGACTCACGGGCACGCACAGAAAGGGTGTTTGGACGAAAGACGTTGGATATGATTACTATAACGGGTGCCCAGCCAGTTAGCTTTCCATACGTGGCACGCGAGGGAGGGAACCGGTCTCGGAGTCAAGGTGGGAGCGTCGGGCGCGCGCACGAACTGTGGTTGGACGAAACCTCTACTTATTTTTTAGGTGTAACAGATAAGATGCTGAGATCTCTAAATTCTGTTGTAGTGTACTCTTACCCCCTAATATCACTGAGAATAGTTCTTAATACTTTCATCATATCAGGATTTTGTGACACTATTACAAACATATGACAATCAAATTTATCCTTTTGGGTGTCTGGTATACTTGATTGGCAAGTGTTGTCTTGACTAATCCTCCAAGTCCAACAATGGCGGCCACCTTCACCTGATGCTAAGATGAAGATCCATCTTCTGCCAACAAGTGGATCAACTTATTCTTTTGTTCATCAATGCCCACAAGCTCTTATGCATCCTTAAAGATAGCATGAGCGCAAATATCAATCATCTCGTGTGAATCCTTGGTGCTCGTCACCCCTGTCCAAGCTGCACTGGGAGAACTCACCTCTTCCTTCCCTAGTGTTAATGGCTGAAATTTTTTTAAGGGCTCAGGGGGCTCCAATGGCATGGCTGGAGTAGGAGGGGCACAAGCCCCCATACCCCCACCCCAGTGGCAAATCCACCCCTGGGTGCTTTCTACTGTTTGTAAACAGCAAGTTTGTCATAATGCGATAGAATTGCACGATACAATGAATCCTTGGTGCTCGTCATCCTAGTCCTATATCTGTGATTCCTGTCTCCCACTTTCCTGATTTGCGTCTTGAATCCTTTTGTGTGCGTTCATCTTATCTAGCAAGTTCTTGCACTTCTTCATTAGTCTCTTGTTTTTAGCAGATTTGTCATCATTAATACAAATCATAAAGTCATCGAGACTGTCCTCGATGTCGTATGACATCTCCCACACATCTGCCATCCAAATCTCTCCTCCTCCGACATCTTCTGGAGGAAATCATGCATGCAATTAAGCTCATCAGACAAAGGCTTGATCTCCTTGCGCATGTCTTTCATGTTCTTGAACTCATCACAAAGCAAAGTTGTAGCTTGTTGTAAAAAAAAAAGCAAAGTTGCAGCTTAAAAATGACAGCCTTCAGTGCCCTTGTTGCTGCGCTCACCAAGTGGACCTCCAACTCGTCTTCAACCTCCGTCCAAGCTGTACTGGGAGGACTCCAGCCCTTCCTTCCATAGCGTTAATGGCTGAAATATTTATGGGGGGTGAGGGGAGCTCCATTGGCACGGTTGGGGTAGGAGGGGCTAGAGCCCCCGTACCACCACCCCATTGGCAAATCCACCCCTGAATGCTCTTTGCTCTTTGTAAATAGCAAATTTGTCAGGATGCGATAGAATTGCACGATACAGGATCAAACCAAAAGTTGCATGTCAAAATCGCAGTGCGGAATGATTCTTGGTAGAATCGCACTTTGGAAAAGATACCAAGATGTGGTCAACAGTGCCAGACCCATGATTTTGGGGCTGGGTATTCGAAATGAATAAGGATACTAATAAAATTCACAACAAAAAAAACAAATATTTGGTTCATGAAGCATGCCGGTGAAACCTGTTACTGTGATAGAAGAAGTTGATTTGAGGATGCTAGAGAATCTGGGAGAGCAGAATGCTGGATTGCAGCGAGCGTTTCTTGGTTTTGCATTGGTTTTGGTTGACAACTTGGATGGAATGTATTGTAGTGCTCCCAGACTTTCAGGTGAAATTGCTGTTTGTCCATGTCCAAATTGGCAGTAACCTCACCTGTCGCTTTTGGATGGAATTGCGGGGTAGTAGGTTTTTCCAATTGCCTGCAAATAGATCTTCCTATGTGATTTTCAGTTTGTTGCAGAATTTTACCCATCAATCTACTTACTTTCTTTCAGATGAAATTTAGGCTTGTGTAGACATGCTCAAGTGTGTACAGGTGTTAAGTGTTTAGGATACGTTAAAGGCTTTACGATATAATTAGTGCAGATGAAAATCTTAGTCGAACCCAAATAAAGCATTCACAGCTAAAATAGTAAAATTGAATACTTTTGGCCACTTTTAGCTCTATAGCTTTTTAGTGGTTCCCTGGCTAGCTGCTAGCTACTTGTCTCAAGTGAAAACAGACGTAAACTTTTGCTAGCTACGGCAAGGTGGATCTGCATTCAGCTATGCCTGGTACTACTTGCAAGCTGTTAATTGTCTGTCACCTCTGAACCTGCAGTGTAGTTGTTATTTAATCTGAAATCTAAACTACGATGGCAGCTTCACGGTCGGCCGTTCCTGTAAATATCTGTTCAAAGAAACAACATGAGTTATTTGCAAAGGATTACTTACATGACAATTGTCACATGTGTAGAAGGCCCGTGCGACAGTTTTCGGACGCCTCGATTCAAACACATGGGCCGGCTTATCACAATCACACTTAGGCACAGCACTGGTAGCTTAGGGTGCATCCTTGCAAGATGCGTTTGGGTATAAACCATTGGGACGACCTTTCTTTCACCACTTCTCTATACGCTACATGTCCTCCATCCTAAAAAAACAGAGGCTACTAAGAAATCAAATCCATTATCATTGAGTATCAACGCTTAACTACATTGCAACTAAGGAAAAAAAAGTACTTAGAATTACAATTGAATAGTGGCATACATGAATAATGCACAACTAAGTACTCACACCTAAGACATAAAACTAACTGGTCATAAAGAGGTTTCATCCAAGAATTTGCAATCCATAGTGTACATTTCATTCCAAAAAAAAAACTCTCATCAAACTAAGGTTTGCAAAATATACATCACATATACCAAATCACACACGTAAAAAACTGATGAGGGGAGAGAGGCTACCTCGCTCTCAAAGATCTACAGATCAAATCCAAATTCTATAGGTCTAATATAGAGATTGGAGGGGGTAAGATGGATTGGAGAGACAGAGAGGGGAAGAAGTGAGGGAAGAAATGAGTGCTAGCTCAGGCAAGAGGCTGGCCGTGCATCCTTAAGTTCAAAGCCTGGCTCCATAGGAGATGGCGTCGAGCTTAACGTCAAGATCTCTAATGCTAAGTGCCCAGACATGTTACCTTAGCGTGCTTGTAGCACCGACCCTAACGTCTATATTCGTAGATAGGTCTTTAAGTTAGAGGGGTAAACTCGAGCAATGTAGGGCGGACGCCTTGTTCGTTTGCCTGGACGCCTTTTGGCCTGCACCGTACGCTGCTCAAAGCAGCTGGGAGCCTGGCTCCAGAGAAACGAAGGGCTCTCGAGCGCTCACGCTGCTTCGCGTCACCGTGCCCTCCTCTCACCGACCGTGCTCGCCCTCCGACTCCATCCTCTGCCCCGTCTCCGGCTCCCTCCCACCCTGTTACCGGTAGCCAAGGATACCATCTCCGGCGCATCCGAGGCGCCGGCTCCGTCCTCCCCCTTCCCCTCCCCCTCCCTCACCTCCTCCTACCGCGATTTGGATGGTGGAGGGATGCTAGAGACGGAGAGGGAGCCCGCCGGGACGGCGAAGCCGTCGGAGCCGGACGCAGCCCCCGTGCGAAGACGGCCATGGCAGCGACGATTTGTGTGCTACTCGGCCACCGCCTGCTCCACGCGTCCATGGCGGGGTCCTTCTCCAAGATCCGGCGCGACGAGCACAACCCCGCCGCCACAGCACCTCCGTCGATGGCTCTACAGCGACCCCGCCCGCCCCTGCGGTCTCCCTCTCCGTCTCTAGCCACAGCTCCCTCTCACACCCTGGCTCGTATGCAAGGTGTTTGTGAAAATGTCTAAGTAGAATAGTAGTGCTGAGATTCAAGGAAGAAGACAGACGTGGGTAGTGGTAACTCTACCATAGCTGATGCAAGGTGAGTGGATTCATTTATTCAGTCTACCAAACATGATCTCCAGCTAGCCTGCTTGTGTAGAGAAAAACAAACAAACACAACAAGTTGCACCTTTTGAGCCTGCATCAAATGGACCTGACACTGCTGAGCGGGACAGGCGCAACTAGTGCAGGCAAACAAACACGCCCGTAATGCAAAAGCTCCAGATTTGCATGCGTACAATGGTGTTGGTGTTGGTGTACCAGCACGACCAGCTGGTGGCTGTTGAGCACAACCGGCCGGAACCGGAACCGGTCGCGTCAATAACTAACTGGAAACAATGGAGAAGCAATGAATGATGCATGTATCGTCTCTGCCCATCAAAGCGCTGCCTAGCCATGTGCCTTTAAGTTCAAAGCTTGCCGCTAAAGGAGATGGCGCTGAGCTCAGCGTCAAGATCTAGGGTGCTGAGCTCGACGACGTGAACCGTGGTGCTAAGCTCCTCGTCACGTCATCGTCACCGAGGCCTCCAGGGTGGCGCCAAGGCCTGTAACCTCGAGGTGTGTTACCTTGGCACGATGGCTTGTGGCGCCGACCCTGACGTATATATTCGCAAATAGGTCTTAAGTTAGAGGGTTAAACTCTGAGAAATGTCATGCAAAAGCTCCGGATTTGCATGCGTACAATGGTGTACCAGCAGCGCTAGCCGGTTGTTGCTGAGCACAACCGGCCGGAACGAGAACCGGTCGCGTCAATAACTAACTGGAAACAATGAAGAAGCAATGATGCATGTATCGTCTCTGCCCATCAAGCGCTGCCTAGCTAAGGTACTACCAACCATATGATACACATACATACATCTATCAGTCACATCATGCACCTTGCTTCGTTCGTTTTCATTCCACGGAACGGACAGCAGGGCAGGACAAGGACAGCCCCGACCAGCCGGCCGCCGTTCCTGCTGCATTTCATCCGCCCAGCAGGCCAGCACCTTGCATTGGCTTTCCGACGATGTCTCAACAGAACACTCACACGGCGGCGTCTGCTGGGTCCTCGGGCGGCTGCTGTAGCGGCTCCAGCGACGCGACGACGTCGCGCATGAGCGGCCGCGCCTTGGGGTTGCGGTTGAGGCAGTGGTACGCGAGCATGGCCGTCTTCTGCACGGCCCTGGCGGGCGGCGGGTCGTCCCATCCGCCGGCTCCGCCCGCCAGCCTGGGGTCGACGATGCCCTGCACGCGCTTCTTGTGCGGCAGCGCCGGGAGCGCCCAGTCGGTGAGCGCCTGCTCCCGCGGCGGGCGCGACCGGTCCAGCGACCGCCGGCCCGTGAGCAGCTCCAGCAGGACGACGCCGTAGCTGTAGACGTCGCTGGACGCCGTGAGGTGCCCCGTCATCATGTACTCGGGCGCCGCGTAGCCGTAGGTGCCCATGACCCGCGTGGACACGTGCGACTGCTCCCCGACGGGCCCGTCCTTGGCGAGCCCGAAGTCGGAGAGCTTGGCGTTGAAGTCGGCGTCCAGCAGGATGTTGGAGGTCTTAAAGTCGCGGTAGATCACGGGGCGGGGCTCGGCGTCGTGGAGGAACGCCAGCCCGCGCGCGGCGCCGAGCGCGATCTTCATCCGCGTCGCCCACGGCAGCGGCGGCGACGTGCGGGAGAAGAGGTGCGACTCCACGCTGCCCAGCGCCATGTACTCGTACACCAGCACGCGGTGCTCGCCCTCGCAGCTGTACCCCACCAGTTTCACCAGGTTCGGGTGGGACAGCTGGCCCAGGAAGATCACCTCCGCCAGCCACTCCCGGTGGCCCTGGAAGCTGTTGTCGCCGTCGTGCACCTTGATGGCCACCGGCAGGGTGGTGCCGCCGCTCAGGTCTGCGTCTGTCCCGGCTGGCGGTGCGAAGGAACCCTTGTAGACACGGCCGAATCCGCCGCCGCCGATGAGCGCCTCGTTCCGGAAGTCGTTGGCCACCTTCCTGAGCTCGGAGAAGGAGAAGGCCACCAGCGGGTTCCGCGCCGTCGCCGACGCGCCCCGCCGCAGGGCCTCCACCTCGCCCGGGTTCGATGGCAGCTTGCGGTCGTCGCTCCGGTCCACTTCCGACGGGCTCTGCACCTTAGGAGGAGTCTCTGCTCACCCCCGAATCCCCGCAAGACAGGAAATTGAAGCGCCAAACCAAGAACGTCGTCAGAACGGGAGATTAAAAAAAAACAAAAATCTCCGGCTAATTAATTACTAGTAATCATTAGGGAGTCCAATTAATTAGTAACTTCTTGCTCATAATTAACTTGTTTTATTTGTGATGAGGGGAAATTAGATTAAAGTGCACTGTTACTGATTCACTTGAGATTACGACTAAACAAGCTTGCTATTCTATTTTGAGTCCTCTGGTTCTGGATTTGGGTTGCCTGGAAAACCGAGACAGAGTTCGTAGCAACCAAAGCAACAAGCACATACTCCAACTACTACTTGTTTGCTTCGAATTCACGGGGCTGGTGGAACACAACACAGAGCTCAATCAAGCGTATGGACATGTGGATGGAGAGAAAGCAAGGCAAGAACCAAGAACCAGCAGAGGAAGTATACTCACCTGGCTTTGCAGTGGAGGAGACCTTGCTGACGTAGGAGGGGCTGCCCCCCAAGCAGTTCCCCATGGCAAACAATCCTTATGCCTTCCGATCTCGATCTCCAACTCTCTCTTCGGAGAGCACCGAGAACGCACGGAGGCAAGGCAATCCGCTGGGCGCTGGTCGTCTCTCTGAAGTCGAAGCAAGAGCAGCACCAGCTGCAGCAGCAGCGAAACAGGGGGACAGAGCACCACCGAGCAACCGAGAAGATGACGGCTTCCTCTCGGTTTCCGCGGGGTTGCCGAGCTGTCGAGCTGAGCAAGAGCAGGACGGCCGAACCGGCTTCCGTCAGGAGCAAGGAAGAGAGAGAGAGATATGGATGGAGGGAGAAAGAAGCTGGTGGCGATGCTATTTTGCTTTGTGCCCCCGTCGTCCTCCGGTCCTCCCCTCCAAAGGCTCCAACGGCCGGAGGGAGAAGAGTCGGAGGAGGTAGCCGGAGCAGGACGTTTTTTTCCAGTGGGACATCACTTTCCTGCTTTATCATCATCATCAGCATCGTTATATCATAGCTTTCATTATGACAGAAAAAAAAAACCACACGCACACGCACATACAGTACAGGAGCAGCTAATTAAACGCAACGCAAAATGTGCAAAGGCACCGGTAGTACTATCATACGGAAGGCAACCGCACTTTGCTGGTAGCCCGTTACACCAGGAATTATGCATGTGTGGTACGTACCGGGAGGGCATATACAAGGACACATGTGTCTCATGTGCCCCAACTGCCAAATGGAACCCTGTTCGTGTTCGCGTTTGAGGTCCTCGGGTTTGGTTCGGGTTTTACATCAACACATGTTGATGCTCATGTACGGGTTACGACTATTTTAGAAGACATAAACATTTTAAGTTAACGTTTAATATCTACAACTAATAAAAATTATTTATCTTGGCATCTGCGGTATTTCTTTTTGCATTTCTTGTTCTAATAACACAATAGCATATATGACTGTAATCTTTATCCCGTTGTGATGAAATTTTCAGTTACTTTATATTATCTTCAATAAGCATTTATTTGAATCATTAGCTTAAGTTATGGTGGCTCTTGTTGTTCGTCCATGCCACTTGACGGCACAAATTATTTTGATCTGTATTAGTTGCTATATTTTTTTCTCAAATTAAGTTAAAACTCTTGTTATTATTATATATTTCATTAAAAAATATTCTGTTGTATTTTAATAATTTAATAAAAATAAAGATTTGTGCTCGTGTACTGCACTCTTAATTACTCACCTCGTCCAGAAAATAATGCAATTCTCGTTTTTTTGAGAAGTCAAATAGCTTCAACTTTAACTAAATTTATAGAAAAAACTACTATCATTCATGATATAAAATAAGTACCATTAGATTAGCTATAGAATATATTTTCATAATAAATTTTGTTTTGTAGACATAAATGCTAATATTATTTACTATAAACTCAGTCAAACTTGAGTTATTTTGACTAGCACGGATTTCATAATTGCATTCTTTCCTGGATGGAGGGAGTACTATAATAGCATAAACAATCATTAAATCTGCAGTATGGTTCTTAATATTGGTGGTAGAGTTTGAAGCGAGATTTAGGAGGACCAATCGCGCTAAACTCAAGAGGTAGAGGGAAACTAATTAAGCATCATAAATCGTCTATTCCTCCAAAAGAATCTCAAATACTAGAGTGGTCATAGTCGCCTTTGTTTGCTTTAACCCCCCTCCCCCTCCCAACTATTCTTCAAGGTATTGAATTTTTATTATATATGTACCAATATTATTTATAAAAAATAGCATGTTTACAATTGTATTATCAATATAGATATGTCATAATACTTCAGTAAAAAATATATATTTATCCTATGTAACACATACATAAATCGATATCATGGACATGAATACAATTCTAAAAATTTGTTAGTATATATGAGTCATTAAGAGAACATTTTCATGATTATTGAAACTTAAAATATCTATTTATTGATCTGCATAATGACACAATATATATCCTTAAATTTTGTTTTATGTATTACATAATAAAAGTGGGTAATTTAGAACATATATAGGCATAATTTATGGTTATTTATACATTTATCATAATATCAGACATTAGTAATTAATTTAGATTAAAATTTAGGGTATTAAGTAAGAATCGATAATTTAGATGTAAATTTAAGGAGTCATGGCATAGATTATCTATCACAATGCCACGAGAGTAATTTAGGGCTTCATTTTAGATTATGTTATAAATGGCATAGGTTGGTAATATTTATCCAAATTTAGAGAGGTACTTTATGTAGTTTTTTATTATGACGTAGGAGTAATCATTTAGAAAACAAATAGGTCCAATGACTATTACTATTATCAATTTTGATAAAGTCTACCAAATTAGTGGTCAGATTTTTATAATTTTAGATTTATTTTTGTCCTAATGTGTCTTGTGATGATTAATACGGAGTCTCTGTTCGGACCTTTATTCGTAAGATAACTACAATTTTCAGCCTCTCGTATGAGAACTTAGCTAACGCTGGTGTCGTCGTCACATCCAGGGGTGGACCCAAGAAGAGACATATGGGCGCCCATTTTTCTTCTATGCAAAATGTTTTTGATTTAATGTGTATAATGCAAATACTAGCTAGTACTAGTAGTTTATTTATATTAATAAATAATAATGCATATAGGAGAATCCAGATTATCCACTAATATAAGGGTTCGTTGTCAGCTAGACAATATATAGGGTTGTTTTGATGCAGATCTAGAAATCTTGCCTGGTGCAGGCATCAATCCCAAGCGTCCATTTTTTACTACCTAAGGTTGGATGCACCTGCCTGGGCTAGAGCTCCCTGGGCCCAGACCAAGGGCTCCATCCAAATAAGCCCATACTCTCTGGCTCCTAACACGCCGGCGTTTCTTCATCACACCATTTACTCCACCGTTTTAGGTCTCGTTTGGTAGGGCTTCTCCACCGGCTTCATAAACCATTTGGAGCCGTTTTCTGCCAAACGGGGTAAAGTGAAATAGCTTCACTAGTGAAGCCCCCTAAAAACATGCTCTCACAGTGATTTGGGGTGGGATGGAGCCAAAAAAAAGTGGCTTCTCCCGGCTCCTCCTCCAGGCCCCTAAAAACATGCTCTCACAGGGAAGCCATTTTGCCAAACGGTTTACCAAAACCGCTTCAGCTCCACCGGTGGAACTGTTCGTGGAGCTGAAGCCAAAAAAAATGGCTTCACTAATGAAGTGAAGCCCGGCCAAACGGGGCCTTAGTTCTTCTCCCCGCTTCATCAAGCACTGTATCCACCATGTTTGCCAGTGCCTATTGGCTTTTCTTGTTTCTTTTTTTGTTGAAATTTATTGCTTCTTGTTTCTGGACTAACTTAATATTTTTTTCTTAAACATATGTTAGAGCTGCGTATCATTTTATTTAAAATAATTGTTGAAATTCAGGGGAAGAAATCCCAACAAAACACTCCCCCATGCACGCACACCAAACGACTCACCCACAACACTCAAGACTAGAACACACTGAACTTACAAAGCAAAACCAAGGCGACCTGAACAACCAAACTAGGGACCTGAACTCTCCCTCTCTCTCTCTCACACACACAGAGACCACAGCACCGGCATAATGATTGGATTAGAGACGTTAAAGATGTAGAGTTCTACTGCTTCCAGATTTTCCAAGCTATAAGACCAGTCCACAATTTCATTTGTATTTAATAACCTGCCCTATAAGCACTTTTGATGATGGGGCAATGTTTTAAGTGAGTTTCATGGGGGATAAAACTCTTTTGATCCGGTTACCAACTCTCTTTGAGCCATGAAATTAAATGTCTATAAAATCATAGAATAAAACTTTTAATTGAGAGTGGTTGTTTCAGCCATGTTTCATTTCATTTCTATATAATATGATGGTCTTAAAAACAACGCCATAAATCTCATCATTGAGACTGGCCTAATATTGCCAATTGCTTGAACCTCTTCTCATAATCCTTTGCCACCTCATTAACTGTCTTGCCTGGTACCACTAGCTTGATAACCTATGAGCAGACGGTTGATGTGCAATGGTGACCAGGCCAATTTTCTGCAAGATGATGCACCATATTTTTCGGCAAAAACACAAGAGGCCAAGAGGTGTTGACATGTTGTATAGTGTTCCCTTATTGATCACAGAAGGGGAAGCGTCCAGGTGGAGTCGTCCTCAATGTTGTCTTAGCAAGCTGGTCAGGCGTCCAACAAAGGCAACAATGGTTTTTTTAACTGTATAAGCCAAATAAATAACTGACAGCTAAGAGGAGCCCAACATATCTAATAGCGGCGACCGCTATGAGATAACGCTCAGCTTGGAACTTTGCGGCGGCAATTCTGAATAGTAGGGCGATATCGCGATCGCAATTGCATGCAGTAGGCTGCAATAGCGTTGAAGCAAATAACCCTAATCAGCCCAACCCACTATGACTCACACCCCCAACTCAAACACACTCACACATCGGTTGTAGCCTCTAGGTCCAGATTTAGACGTTCTTTGAGTGTAATTAAATGTCTATTTAGACTCATTATTCATGATATATGTACTTAAACTTATGTAGGATTATCAGATGTCACTATTGAAACTTATCGTCCGCAATATCGCCCGCTATACGCAATCCGCTACCTCGACGTCAATCCGCTACCAACCCGTTATACGCTATTTATTACCTTGGAGGAGCCCAGGATCTCCAAATTCGCTTCCATGGAGCAAAGAGGATGAAACCAAGGAAAATGGCATTGTAGGACAACTTGCTAGAGCAGGAACCAGACCTTATAAGAGTATGTATTCTCTCTTAGTACCTGATAGAGAAAGCACCTTTTTATGTCAAATATCCAAACTAGTCGTCCGGTCCTTCGGCCACCGTACGCCGCTTGATGACACTCTTAGGAACAGCTTAGAAAAAGGTTAGGGGACAATTCATCAATCATGATCTTTCATGTTCTAGACCAAAATAAGCACAAGGGAAGTCCTTGATCTCACATGCAAACAAGCTAGGCACCAACACCTGTCCACTACTAGAAATTCGAATTGTTCTGTGGGTGATAAAATTTTCTGTGCGTTTTTTCGGTATGCACAGAAAAATTACTATTTTTTCTGTGGGTTTCAAAATATCCCGACAGAAAAATACGAAAACCCACAGAATAATTGTATAATTTTTCTGTGCATGACAATACACACACGGAAAAAATCAGCACTCACAGAAAAATGAAAATTATTCTGTCGATTCTTTAAAAACGCACAGAAAAAATATATACACGCACATAAAAAATGCTATTATTGTGTCGGTTATTTTAAAACGCACAGAAAAACATACCCACGCACAGAAAAAAAACCCAAGAAGTCCTAACCCTAACCCGCCGCGGACTCGTCCGCTCTCGGCTCCTCATGCACGCACGTTCCCCTCACTCCCCTTCTTCTTCCCCGCCGCACCCTCCCCTCCACTCCCCAGCCCCCACACTCCCCTCCCCTCCTCCTGCACCCGCCCATCCTCCGCCGGATCCCGCCCCTTCCCTCCCTCCCCTTCTTCCTCGGTGTGGCCGGTGCCGCCCCCTCCCCTACCTTCTTCCCGAAATCCGGCGCGGCCCCTCCCCTCCCGCTCCCCACCGGCGAGATCCGACGGCCGGTGTCGCCCCCTCCCTCATTCCCCCTCCCCTACCTTCTTCCCCGGCACGGCCCCTCTCCTCCCGCTCCCCACCGGCGAGATCCGACGACCGGTGCCACCCCCTCCCTCTCCCCCCTCCCCTACCTTCTTCCCCAGCACAGCCCCTCCCCTCCTGCTCCCCACCGGCGAGATCCGGCGGCCGGTGCCACCCCCTCCCTCTCTCCCCCTCCCCTACCTTCTTCCCCGGCGCGGCCCCTCCCCTCCTGCTCCCCACCGGCGAGATCCGGCGGCCGGTGCCGCCCCCTCCCTCTCCCCCTCCCCTACCTTCTTCCCCGGCGTGGCCCCTCCCCTCCTGCTCCCCACCAGCGAGATCCGACGGCCGGTGCCGCCCCCTCCCTCTCTCCCCCTCCCCTACCTTCTTCCCCGGCGCGGCCCCTCCCCTCTCGCTCCCCACCGGCGAGATCTGGCGGCGGGGGCCCGGCGGCGGCGCACCCCAGGTGGCGGAGGGGATGGCTGCACCGGTAGTCCATAGCAGTTTTAGAAGTTGTTGTTTTGTTCAGTTTCATTTTTTTGTTTTTTGATTGTCAGTGTTTTAGTATTTTTGTTTTTTCAGTATTAATGTTCCATTTAGTTTCAGTTCATTGAGTGATGGTTAATCCATTGGATTGATATGTTCTTGTGCATCACAATTAGGTTGTACTCGTATTTGGTGTCCCACATGGTTGGTTCCTGAAGCTAATATTGTAATTTTGGTACTCTATCAGGCTGAAATTAGATCTTCATTGTGGCCTAAGATGGTTGGTTATTAGATGCTGGGGTAGGCATTTGGACCTGTTCATTACTACTATGGGATAATTAGATGGTTTGTATTTTAAGCGTTTCTAGGAGTATAATTTTGGTCCAACCATTTATCTGAATACTTGTTAACTGATTGTTATGGAAATGACATTGTTTATTGTTTCAGAAGAACAAATAAGCATTCTATTTTCCTGACGTTACTAGAAATTTTACCATATTATGCATATGTTGATACTTTCCACCTTGATTCTAGTGAAGTGAGGATAGAAGGTATGGAGACCCTTGATTATCTTGACAACCTTAGCCAGCAGGAATGTTTTACCAAACAGGAAGATGCTATAACATTTGAATCAGAGGTACCTTTCCTCTGTTTTGATATACATTCGACATGAATATGTGGGGTTTATCTGAGCATTTCAGCTATATGGATTAGTTCATTGAGAGTAAATTTGCTACAGTTGTCTTTTGGCTAGATGGATACAGTTGCATCCATGAATTTTCTAGCCGGCGAAAAAAGTACATCTGTGGCGGCCAATGCTCAAAACATTGAATAGATCAGGCAGTCATAGGTCAGCCTTGCTGCACACCTCTACCAGATCTTCTAGCCGGCGACTCTAGGTATTCCTTTGTTATTTATTGCTCAAGTTGTGTCCCTTGCGCGTTTCACTCCTTAAATTTCCTTATTATGCTTTTCTGACTCAAACCTCGCCTTTCTTGTAGGTGTAGCTCCGGCGTCCTATCCAGCATCATACTCTCAGGGATACACTACATTAGGCTCAGCTTCGATCGGTATTGACTTAGGTTTTTCTTCGCCTTCCTGGATTTTATGAGTTACCTAGTCCTAACCTAGAGAACTTAGTCCTAACACTTGCTTCTTTGTCGCTGCAGGAGTGTCGCCGACCATGCCTACCGCTGCCACCTTTCTGTCGCCGCACTCCTCGCAGCAGCAGCAGGAGCAGCTACCGCCGCCACAATAGTGAAGCTCATCATGGTGTCCTAGTCGTCCTCTCGTGATGGTTTAGAACTTTGATGTCGGTCATTTGAAGTTTGCTTGTCGCCCAGCCACATCGGGCGTGATACTTGTTTTGGTACTCTTGATACTTGATCGGTTGTGTGGTCACCCATCAAGGTCCCTTCGAGTACTGTATTTGTGTATTATTTGAATGAAACCTTGTTGTCATACACAGAAATTACTGTATGGAAAATATATGTTTTAATATGTTGTTGCTACTGTTTTAAAATATTTTTTTTTGTGCGTTTAACTCTTTTTTTCTGTGAGGCTGGCTACACAGAAATATTCTTTTTAATCTGGGCGAAATGAATTTTTCTGTGAGTTCACCTAGACCGACAGAAAAAATATGTTTCTTTTTTCTGTGTGGATTAACACACAGAAAAATTAGTTTTAATCTAGGCGAAAACAATTTTTCTATGCGTGTGAGACCCACAGAAAAATTGTTTCTGACGGTGAACCCACAGAAAAATTTGATTTTTCTGTCATTATATTTCTGTGGGTATTTTTCTGAGGGTACACCGTCAGTAAAATATTTTTCTGACGGTATTCATATTTTTCTGTGTATTTTCGCACCCACGGAAAAAATCAAGATTCCAGTAGTGGTCCTCCTCTGCATCACTGCATGGGATAATTGTAACTGAGCTCTTTGCACTATTAGTCACCACTGCACTAACCCGGGCCAAAAGATCCCAAGCAAGGAGGGAGAGAGAGACCATTAGCGTTTGGCCGCACGAACACCACAAATAATTAGCATGGAAGGAGATACGATGCCGAGCTTGTTGTACGACTGTTGACACAAAAATAGTTAGAAATTTAGGCATTTCCATTATCAATTTAATCCAGAAAAATAATATCAGCAAGTTCGTGACGGCATATATGTGCATATGTATATCTCTAATGAACACTATAGCATGCAGTGATGATATACAAATGAATACGGTAGCAGTGCGTACAGTAATCATAGAGATTAGAATATACTTAGCGGAGGGTCCCATGCCGAGGGCATCCGAGGCTCCATTCGCACTAATCAACATAGTGCGTTGCTCGAAGTCACGGATCACAGTCGGTGCAGGACAATGTTCGCAGTGCAGTCCCACGAACAGATCACCAGGAAGAAGACAGCTTGTGGTTTCGTGGGCAATCACCGGAAAGGAGACCGGATCTGGATGAGCAGTCGTGGATCGCTCTCCAAAAACCTAATCGCCGCGCACCCTGTGCAAGGTTCTCTCGCGGACGAGGGTTCCGGAGGCACCTGCTATCCCGCTACTCCGTGCGCGCAGAGATACGTGACGGGGAAGACAGAGGGCTGCGGAGATGTGGATTCTCTCGGGAGCGGTTGCGGTAGACGGGGTCTGGACTGATGGGACTGCCGATATATGGCTGCGACCGGAGAAGGAGACGAAGGCAGTGGAGAATCGTAGGAGACGGGAAGCGAAAGGGACGGTAACTGACGCAGTCAATTCGCCTCCACCGTCAAAGAGCGAAACTCCCGTGATAATGTGGATTTAAGTGGCAAAAGACTGGCCACGCCCGCCCGCTCGCTCGCCACCCGCCTGCCTCGCCACGGCCTCGGCCCAGCCCGCGCCTGCACCCACGGCCCGGTCGGTGGCAGCGGCGGTGCGCGCGCGTGTGGCACGCCTTTATCCTTTTCTCAGCTTCTCAATTTAGATGAATAATTTCCAACCATATAAGCTGAGTCAGCGTTCAGTCAAAATCCCGTATGGTATTAAGCCATACAATACTTAATGTTACGTACCATAGAGTTTTATTTGATTTATTAAATATTATATGGGTCAAGCCCATATTATATCCAACAATCCCCACCAAATTCTAGGGTTTGTAACAAAGTAGTCTCAGAACAATATTTCTTTTATATATCAGTGTTTCGATGGAGACTGTTAAGTTGAACATCCATCTAGAACAATAGTTTCACTCAATCACAACTGAACAATGGACTAAGCCTTGAATTGACAGTTTTATGTGAGGTGAATGTCACTAAAGTCCTTAGCTAATACTGGACAGCAAAAGCCATCCCCTCTATTTGAAGCATATAAGTCATACTTCAGTGCCTTTCATGAGTATTTAGAGATCACCCAAATCTCATAGACTGTGACCAGCAGTTTGACTCATATAGGTGTGTTCCTCAAAAGATATTCTGTAGGACAACATATTTGCTTTGGCAAGTCACTTGGAACGCATTAAGGCAAAAGCTAGCCTACCTTACAGAAAGGAAAGATATGCATCAGAAATGAGTCTTACTAAGGATCTTTCCTCACAATTTACTACTAGCTTGTTTCACCGTCCTACTTCACGGGATCTCCGATCACATAGAACATGTTACCACTATAGTAAATTTCAAGTGGGTCTCAAACCCATCTCTCTTGATACACTTTCTATCACATTGCGTGATAGACCCTTAGTGAACTGATCTGCTAGATTGTTAGACGTGTGGACATAGTCTAATGCTATTACTCCAGAGTTTCTCAATTTTCTGACAGATTTTAGTCGTCTCTTAACATGCCTTGTGGACTTCATGTTATCCTTAGAACTATTAACCTTTGTAATCACAGTCTGGTTATCATAGTTCATAGAAATAGTCGGTATAGGTTTTTCAACAACTGGTAAATCCATAAGGAGATCACGAAGCCACTCAGTCTCAGATCTAGTAGTGTCTAATGCTGTGAGTTCTGCTTCCATTGTAGACTTCGTTAAGATAGTCTGCTTGCAAGACTTCCAGGAAACAGCACCACCTCCAAGTGAAAACACATATCCACTTGTGACATAAAGCTCATCAGCATCAGAAATCCAGTTGGCATCACAATAGCCTTCCAGCACTTTCAGATGTCCGGTATAACAAATACCATAGCTCATGGTCCCTTTTAGGTAGCGCATCACTCTCTCAAGAGCACGCCAGTGATCATCTCCCGGGTTTGACACAAACCGGCTCAGCTTGCACACAGCAAATGAGATGTCAGGCCTTGTTGCACTAGCAAGATACATGAGCAAACCAATGATCTAGGAATATCTCAACTGATCCTTTGCTATTCTCCGATTTTTCCTCAATAGCATGCTAGGGTCATAAGGTGTAGGAGCAGGTGCACAGTCACTGAACCCAAAGCGACGCAGCACCTTTTCCACATAGTGGGTTTGTAACAGAGTTACCCCACCATCACCTTCTCTTTGAAGCTTGATATTAAGAAGAGTTAAATGCACCATAGGTCCCTGAACTTGTAAGCGTGTGTCACATAGGTCCCTGAACTTGGAAAATGCATTTCTGGCCCTCTAAACTTGTTAAGTGGTACACATAGGCCCCTGAACTTTGAAAATGCATTTATGCCCCCCTAAACTTGTCAAGTGGTACACCACAGGCCCCTAAATAGTAACTTTTGCTATTTTTCCAAAACTTTTTTAGAAATCCATTTGCAACGCTCCGTATACACAGTCATATATATATATGGTACAGAGCAGCAGGGCATCCATTAGGCGATATGATGTAGCAGGGTGAGACAGGAATGCAGTAGCCAGTAGGTTTGGCATTGAACGTGTAACTGCATGCTCGGCGTGCATGCCTTAGTACAGTGGCACCTGACTCGCTCGCTCTCTTGTGCCTGACTGCCCCTGCCTGCTGCTGCCTCCCTCCATGGATGGAGAGACACAGGGAGAGAGAGAGACAGACAGATAGACCTACGCGGCTGTTCCGCTACTGCTGTCGGCATCTGGCCGGTACTGCTGGTGTTGTTGGCGTGAGGAAGAAGAGAATCGGTGCTGCTACAGTGCACGCATGGCATGGCGCATGCGACCCATGCTGAGGCCGGCCGACCAGGTGACCGGGTTAGGTCAGCCACGCACATGCATGCATGTCCATATAATTCGCCATGCGCACACCTACATATATGTCATCATAGCACGTAGTACACCACACACACATCAGCACATGCATGCATGCATTGTACGTACCAGTGACCGACCACTCATGCCAATGCAGCAGCAGCAGCTCCACCGACCCGGCTGGCCTCACCCTGCTGCATCATATCGCCTGATGGATGCCCTACTGCTCTGTACCGTATATATATATATGACTATGTATACGGAGCGTTGCAAATGGGTTTCTAAAAAAGTTTTGGAAAAATAGCAAAAGTTACTGTTCAGGGGCCTGTGGTGTACCACTTGACAAGTTTAGGGGGCCAGAAATGCATTTTCAAAGTTCAGGGGCCTATGTGTACCACTTAAAAAGTTTAGGGGGCCAGAAATACATTTTCCAAGTTCAGGGACCTATGTGACACACGCTTACAAGTTCAGGGGCCTATGGTGCATTTAACTCTATTAAGAATAATATCAGCCTCTCCCAAATCTTTCATCTCAAAATTTTTAGATAGAAATTCCTTCACCTCCTCGATCACTTTGAGGCTGGATCTAAGAATCAGTATGTCATCAACATATAAGCACAAAATGACTCCTTCACCCCCACCATACCGATAGTACACACATTTGTCAGCTTCCTTCACAACAAAGCCAGTAGATGTTAAAGTTCTGTCGAACTTCTCATGCCATTGCTCAGGAGCTTGTTTTAGGCCGTATAATGACTTTAATAATTTATACACCTTGCCTTCTTTACCATTTGCTACAAACCCATCAGGCTGATCCATATAGATCTCCTCCTCCAACTCTCTGTTTAGGAAAGCTGTCTTAACGCCCATTTGATGAATGATAAGACCATAAGAGGCTGCCAGGGAAAAGAAAACTCGAATTGTGGTCAATCGGGCAACCGGTGAATAAGTATCAAAGAAATTCTCACCTTCCTTTTGAGTATAACCCTTGGCCACAAGTCTTGCCTTGTACCTCTCAATAGTACCATTAGGCCTAAGCTTTTCTTGAACACCCATTTGCAACCTATAGGCTTGCACCCATAGGGACGATCAACTATTTCCCAAGTTCTTTTAGACATAACAGAATCCATCTCACTCCATACTGCTTTCTTCCATAAGTCAGCATCAGGAGAGGAATATGCCTGTTTAATGGTCATTGGTGTGTCATCCACAAGGTACACAATATAGTCATCACCAAAAGACTTTGCAGTCCTCTGTCTCTTGCTTTTTCTGGTGACTATAGTGTCATCCTCCTCAGGATTTTGCATATAGTGTTCCTCAATTTGTTCTATCGAAATAAAATTTTCATGCTCACGGGGAATTATAAATTCATGACCAGTTGTGCTAGGTGCATTTTTCATGAGAAACTCATTCTCAAAAAATATAGCGTCTCTAGATTTCATGATTGTATCAATAGCCATCTCAGGAACATTAGAGTTTATAATTAAAAATCTATAACCCACGCTGTGAATAGCATAACCAAGAAAGACAGCATCAATAGTCTTTGGTCCAAGCTTTCACTTTTTGTTTATTGGCACATTCACCTTTGCCAAACAACCCCAAGTTCACAGGTAAGAGAGATTTAATCTTTTTTTCTCCCATTCCTCGAATGGTGTAATTTCTTTGTTCTTTGTGGGCACTCTATTCAGGACATGACATGATGTCAATATAGCCTCACCCCCCATTCCTTAGATAGTCCCGCAGTCTCTAACTTGGCATTTACCAAATCAATTAGAGTGCGGTTCTTTCTCTCTACAATCCCATTGGACTGTGGTGAGTATGGTGGCGTCCTCTCATGAATAATTCCATGCACCACGCAAAACTCAGAAAATTCATTTGAGAAATATTCTCCCCCGTGATTGGACCACAAACGCTTGATTTTCTTCTCAAGTTGATTTTCTACCTCAGCTTTATAGACTTCAAAATAATGCAACGCTTCATCTTTAGTTTTTAATAAATACACATAGCAAAATCTAGTACAATCATCTATAAATGTCATGAAGTATCATCTACCGCCTTTAGTCAATTCGCCATTCATTTCATATAAATCAGAATGAACGAGTTCTAATGTTGCCAAGTTTCTCGCCTCAGCAGCCTTGTGAGGCTTGTGCGGTTGTTTCGATTGCACACACACACCTAGCACTTAGAATCTTTGACTAAGTTAAATTTTGGGATTAAATTCAGATTTGCAAGCCACGTGAGACAACCAAAATTAATGTGACAAAGTCATGAATGCCATATATTCAACTCATTCGAAACATTAACATTGTTCACCACTTTATTACACACATCATCAAGCAAAGATAAGCAGAACAAGCCTCCGCAATCATAACCTTTTCCAATAAATGTTCCATGTCTTGACACAACACATTTATTGGACTCAAGCACAATTTTAAAGCCATCGTGACACATCTGAGAACCGCTAACAAGGTTCTTTTTGATGGAGGGGACATGCTGCACGTTCTTTAATAGCACCGTCTTTCCCGAAGTAAACTTCAGAATGACCGTACCAGCACCAAGAACACACGCATGCGAACCATTTCCCATCAGCAAGGCTCCACTCCTGTCGGCCTGATAGGAAATAAACAAAGAAACATCAGCACACATATGAATATTAGCACCGCTGTCCATCCACCACTCAGGTGAAAGACAAACTGAAAGAACAAAAGGTAAAGAATTATCATACCCAGATGTTCCTCCTCCAGTCTCGCTAATTACCATGTTTGCTGATTTCTTTTCTTGCTTATATTTGCGGTCTGGGCACGTACTTGCCCAATGCTCATCACTCCCGCAAACAAAGCAACCTCCACCTTTCTTGTTGTTTTTCTTCTTAAACTATGCAGTCTGCTTAGGCTTTGCATTATTGTTCTCTTGCATGTTTTCTTCTTTTTATTATGAGATGCAAATGAGTTTTTTCTTCTGAACCATATTGGCAGCGGAAGACTCAACTTCTTTTCCATGGTTGTCTTTTGCTCTCGCCCTCTCCTCAACATCAAGAGATCCAATAAGCTCAGCCACGCTAAACTCTTGTCTCTTATGTTTTAGAGAAGTAGCAAAATCCCTCCAAGAAGGTGGCAGCTTAGCAATTATACCGCCAGCCACAAACTTGTCGGGCAACAGACATGGGAAATGTTCTAGTTCCTTTGCTAGTGCCTGTATCTCATGAGCCTGTTTGACCACAGAACGATTTTCATCCATTTTGTAGTCATATAGCTGCTCCATAAGGTACAGCTCACTGCTAGCATTAGAAACCCCAAACTTTGCCTCAATAGCAACCCATAACTCTTTGCCTGATGTGCAAGATATGTAGTTTTTCTCATACTTGGGATGAAGTGCACTAATCACGGCGCCTCAAAATAGGTTATCGGCAGCCAAGAACTTTTGCTCCTCCTCAGGAGTAAACAGTTCAGGCTTCCCCTGCACGGCGTGATAGCAGTTCACCGCAGTCAACCACAATACCATCAAAATTATTTGGCTTCAAAGCAGCAGCAAAACCACTAATAGAAAATTGCCTAAGATTAGGTTTTTGGATTGTTAGAAATTTAGGCATTTCCATTATCAGTTTAATCCAGAAAAATAACATCAGCAAGTTCGTGATGGCATATATGTGCATGTATATATCTCTAATGAACACTATAGCATGCAGTGATGACATATAAATGAATACGGTAGCAGTGAGTACAGTAATAACAGAGATTAGAATATACCCAGCAGAGGGTCCCATGCCGAGGGCATCAGAGACTCCATTCGCACTAGTCGACATAGTGTGTTGCTCGAAGTCATGGACCACAGTCGGTGTAGGACAATGTTCATAGTGTAGTCCCACGAACGGATCACCATGAAGAAGACAACTTGCGGTTCCATGGGCAATCACCAGGAAGGAGACGGGATCTAGACAAACAGTCATAGATCTCTCCCCAAAAACCTAATCGCCGTGCACCCCGTGCAAGGTTCTCTCACGGATGAGGGTTTCGAAGGTACCTGCTCTCCCGCTACTCCGTGCACGCAGAGATATGGGACGGGGAAGATAGAGGGCTGCGGAGATGTGGATTCTCTCAGGAACGATTGCGGTAGATGGGGTCTGGACTGACGGGACTACCGATATATGGTTACGACCGGGGAAGGAGACGAAGGCAGTGGAGAATCCTAGGAGATGGGAAGCGGAAGGGATGGTAACTAACGCAGTCAATTCGTCTCCACCATCAAAGAGCAAAACTCCCGTGATAATGTGGATTTAAGTGGCAAAAGACTGGCCACGCTCGCCCGCTCGCCGCCTACCTACCTACCTGCCTCGCCACGGCCTCAGCCTGGCCCGAGCCCACGCCCATGGCCATGGCCCGGCCGGCAGCGGCGGCAGCGTGCACGCGCGCGTGTGGCACGCCTTTATCCTTTTCTCAACTTCTCAGTTTAGATGAATAATTTCCAACCATATAAGCTGAGTCAGCGTTTAGTCAAAATCCCATATGGTATTAAGCCATACAACACTTAATGTTACATACCATAAAGTTTTATTTGATTTATTAAATATTATATGGGCCAAGCCCATATTATATCCAACAAAAATGTGGCAGTGTGATCAACACGTAGCAAGCCGGACGAATCTGCTTGATGGAGCAAGGCTGGAGATCTGCTTAGCTTCAAACACAGGACCGAACGCCTTTGAGGCCAAAGACGTGCCAGTCAATTTGACCCAACAATTAACAATGAGAAGATAATCAATAGTTTAAGGTGGAACATGCCGGTGTTGCACCAGACAGTTCCAAATATACAGCTTTAAAAAGCTAATAAATAAGGCCATCGACTAAATAGTTGATATCCAGCATATCCATAGAAGGAAGATCTTTAAATCAAGGATGATAGGCTAATATTAAATGATAATGACATGAATCAAAATAACCAATGCTCATGGATCATGACAGATTCATGATGACTGATTAATCGAGACAAAAATAAGTAAAAACACACCCAAATACAAAATTTAGAAGATCCTTCCTTAAGATTCTAATATATACTATGAAATAGTCGATTGATACAGTCATTGATTACATAATTGGTAACCAGTAAAGAAGCGATATAAGAAAACATCATCGACTAAATGGAACATGATCAGTATAGAGCATTGAGCCGATAAGTTTGATGAAAAGAGTATAACATGTGAACAAATCGACTGTCTATTATAAATGAATCTATGAACAGTTTGAATCTAATCTATTATCATCAATAGTGATGTTCGATCGGATCGATGCAGCTATGATAATGATAACAAACTAAAACCAAAGAATCTATAAAACCATCTATATGTTGACAGATTCATGAAAACATGCTATATGCGTGAGAGTATAGGTAACCGGCTAAAATAGCCAATGCGATCATAGCAAACAAGCAGATTACATATCTTGATCATGAACAAAGCCACTAATCGATAATTTCTAATCTAAAGTCTTACCAGTGATGTTTGATTGGATCGATGCAGCTATAGTAGTGCCATTAGATTAGATCTCATTAACTAGTGAGTTTATTTAAGATTGAAACATGTCTTTGGATGCATACTATGTTTGATTGGAATAGAGATAAAACAACCGATCTAGCAGAATTAAGCCATCAATTATAAGATTTAAAGCATGACCAGATCAAAGGACAACCAATTAAGATGATATGATGCTAATCTATCTCTATCTCAATCGGGTGATGTGTTATAATTAATAAAACATTAATTATAACAAGATTGATAACTAGTGAATCAACCAAAAAACAGCAAGAAAAATCTTACTAACCTTAGAGATTCGATAACTGGTGATATTGTATTAAACAACAAGTTATTTAACACAAGATCGATAACTTTGATCTATATTATGATTCGTAAGGGATCAATCAGGTGATGCAGCCTTAAAAACAATGATATGGATCAATAACTAACTTTCTCATAAAAGATCAATCAGCTGATATAGCTTTACAAGCACAATACAAGTTGTGACGATACTCACAAGCAAGCTGGAGGTCGATCAACCGATGTAGCCCTGTTTGCTGAAGAACTCATATAGATCTACAGTACTCCTACTCCTAATGCGATGGCGAAAGCCAAAAAGATTATATTGATTGAATGTTCATCCCTTTGAACAATAATCAGGGTCTAATATTTATACCCGAAACCTAAATATGAATCCTACTCAAATACGACTTATTACAATTCTTGGAATAAAAGAGAACTTCCTAACTTAAGAATAACTTGGACCCTAATTATTTTCTTATTTGTAGAGTCTGACACATCTTCCTGACGTCATTCAAGCATAGCCCATTAATGCTGTCTGCTGACGTCATCTATAAAATAGCCGATTCTGACATCGCATCTAAATTAGCTGATACTGATTCACATATAATCGATTCTTTGATGACACAATCTTGGAGGCTTCGAGTTCCCACGTTCTTCTTTCCAAATTTTGATGTACACACATGCCCCCAATTTTGGGATAAAAATGATTTTATTCCAAAATTTCTATTTATCTGCTCACCGTGTTGCAACTGCTCATTCCAAAGTATACGCGTGACTCCTGATTTCTCGGGCCAAATTCTTTATAATACCCCAACAGTTTTATTTCCAACTTTCTAGGCTTGCTTACTTTCCTGTTTTGTCTTGAGCAAGCTTCAACAGTCAAAGCCGCCACCACCTAAGCCTTAACCCTAGCAGATCTTCTGCTCTAATAAACTATTGTTCAAACCACCTTTCTACAACCTTTCTCAGATTCAGATCCATTTCAGCTGTAATGGCGACTAGCGACCAAGTTCCTCAGGCATGCCTTCGGATTTCTGTCTTTTAAGTATTAGTCGCTACTCTATATTTTCCTTTGTTCTCAAATTCATCCCATCTGGTTTCTAGGAAATGAGGAATGAAATTCTGATTCCATCAGCTGTTGTTCCCAATGCCTATTACCTTGGACCTATAGGCGATCCTGATCCACCTAATTTTATCAACCAAGAAACCAACTGAATTCCCTTCAAACAATCTGTAATACATTTATCTTCCTAGAACACCAAAACTCCTATTAGAAACCAATGCTTGACACTCTCACTGTCTAGAGAGATTGGTTCCGCAAGGTATCAGAAAAGAAAGCTGAAGATTGGAAAGTTTCTAATTTAAACCAATGGTTGACACTCTCACTGTCTGGAATGGAGAGAAATGATTCACTTTTGATCTCTACATCTTACTTTTGGTCCAACACTTTGAATGCTTTTGTTTTTTGTCACGGTCCAATGACCATTACTTTGGCTGATATTTACATGTTGACTGGCCTTAGAATTATAGGATCAATGCAACCCTATGACTTCTTAAGTGCTGGGTCCAAAAGAAATTAGCCAAAATATTAGATTGCACAGGATGAGCAAGTTATATTTTGAATCATATTGGGGATGGATCAACTGTTCATGATAGAGAACATGTAGCTTTCTTGAACATGTGGCTAGAAAAATTCATCTTTTGTGGGTCATCTTGTGGACCAACTTATAATCATAAATACATGGCAGAGTGTCTAGCAGCCGATAATGAAATTCCCCTTAGAAAATATTTGTTGGGATCTACTTATCATCTGATGCACTAAGTAGCTACCCAATTGCTGAAAAATGAACCAGTGCATACCATCAGTGGCCCTTGGTGGTTGATACAATTATGGCTGAATCTATATATGCATAAGATTGTAAGACCCAATCTCAGGAATCTGAGCTTCCCTTCTTCCAACTTTGCTAAAGATTATAAAGGAAAAGAAGGAAGAACTCGATAGTGAATGAATTATGGTAAAGCTACATTAACCATAACAATTGCTATTGATGTAGGCCACCTTTTCAAGAAATTTTACAGAGGGTTTGATGCAAACATCTTGACTTGGCTGCCTTATGATGAAGATGAAAGCAATGAGCTAGTTCTGCTAGTCAAATTTTGGTTTGAATCAGGCTGTTCGGATGAAACAGCTACTGCAATTTTTAGTTGCATCATCAAACCCTGCATACTGCCAGCCGAATTTCACCATGGTCATGGCAAAATGGCTACTGGTGCTTTTCTCCCAGATAATCTCCTAGTTTATGAATTCTATAACCCCTCTTTTGTGGCCCATCAAATTGGCCTTGGTCAACTACCTCCTCGGCTATTCGTTAGGAATACTTTGAGGCCAAGAGAAGGTATCAGTGAAATAATAGAAGCTTCCAGAGTCTTTCAATTGGGTCAGATCTTCCTTCTCTTTGTCTACGTGAATGGACAAGAGCCACCTTCTCCTCAAACCTGTTTGACTCTTGGTGGCAAGAATGACACTGTCACCTCTTCTACAACTAAATTCATCCTAACTATTTGGCCTTGGATGACGATTTTGCTTCTGATAGTGAGGTAATGCACCGTTCCTTTTAGAAGGATTATCAAGTTTTCTTATCAATTCATCTAACAATTTTTTTGCAGGATACCGAATTTGATCCCCCAAGTGTGGACAGGAAAGGACATCCCCTAGAATATTATCCACCATGTCCAACCTCAAGAATGGGATCAACTACACCCACTCTAAAAAAGTTGATGAAAACCCTAGCTGCCCCATAATACTCACATATCAATCTTCAAAACGCAAGGCAATCAAAGGTGTAACTCAGAAAACCACCACTAGGAAGAGACTTTGCAGAATAAAATCATCAGTTGCTTAGGTAAATTAACTTATCTTTCCTCTTAAGATGATATTCAACTTCTAATTCAATTCATTTCTTGCAGCCATTGACTATTACATCTCAATTTGCTTTGGGTGCTGAACTGTTATCCTAGGCATTTAAATCAGCATCCGCTAATCTCTCATTGGCTAATCCTCCTAAAGAGCCAATTATAATTGAAGCAACTGATGTCCCTGACAGATCCCAAACAACAGAAGATGAGAACCTTTCTACTTCACCACCTGATGCTACCAAGGTATCTCCTCAAGTCTTCAATCTTATGCAGTCCTCACTCTTCTTTGATCCTTTTCTTTTATCAGACACCACATAGGAAAACATCTACACAAGAGCAAAGATCTGACAACTCACTAGTTGAAGAGGACCCTATTGACATTGATACTCAAACTATCGATTCTCTAGCTCAGCAAACAATTAATGGTAAGAAATTCATATGCTCATTTTATCCTTCCATAGCAATTATAAACTGAAAAAATTCTTGATGCCTACAGACACTAGCATCGAAAACCTAGAGCCGATTCAACCGAATGTTGAAAAGGATGTTAACACATCATTGGCTATTCCTTCTCAACTAGTGTCTCTTTCAGAAAAGGTATTGTCTCCCTCTCACCATCCATCTCATTGTTAACTCATTTTCTATTTCTAATAAGACTCCTTTTGTTCACATATAGGCACTTAACTCTAGCTTTGAGCTATTCTTTCAACTTTGAGGAATATATAGATGAAAGCGAGATAAGCTCATCAGCCATTTCTTCTCAAGAAATCTTATTAGATGAGACCAAAAATTGGCTAAAAGACATGCTGTCAATGCTCAAGAGGAACATAGCCGATTTGGTCTAGGATGTAGATCCAATGAGTAGAATCTTCTTAGCCATTAAGGATAATCTATCCCCAAATCTTGCTAAAGCCTTAATACCTCTGTCCAACATTGAAGATCAAGCTGCCAAGGTGAAAAAGGCTCAAAGAAATCTGACTGACCATGAAGCTTTGTTGGCTAAGAAGAACTTTAATAAGCAGGAAGCCAAAGAATCACAATTGATCAACAATCTAAAGAATTCTTCTTCCAAAATTGAACCAGAACTGAATCAACTGAGAATTAGGCGTGCTGAGCTCGAATAGGAACTATAAAGTGTGAAAGCTACCTTTGATCATCATGAGTCTAACTTGACTCAGATCCGCAATGCCATAAAATAGAAGAAACAAGAGATGCTGACCAAGGTTAAAGAAGGCAAAGCTATTCGCAGCAGTCTTGAGAGCATTCCTGGATCAGCCGAAGAGGATAAACAACAAATTGCAGAAATTGATGCTATTTGGCTAAAGGCATTAAAAGCAATTCATGATGCCCTTTGAAATGGACCATGATGCCTAAGAGGTGGGGGGTGAATTAGGTAGCATAAAAGTCTAATTCTAAGCTATGGCCTCTTTTTCTATTCTTAGCAAAACCTATGCAAAAGATAAACTATCCAAATATGCAACTACAGTTTTGCTAGTGTATTGCTATCACTACCACAAAAGGAGTTATGCAAACAATATAAATACAGAAGCTAAAAAGTAAGGTAGCGATATGCAAACTCCCATAAATGACTTCGGTATTTTTACCGAGGTATCGAGAAGCGCGCAAACTTCCCCCTAGTCCTCGTTGGAGCCCCTCACAAGGAATTCCTCACAAGGGCCAAGCTACTAGTCAAGTAACTCTGTGGTAGCCCTAGGCATTCCTCACGTGCAAGTGGGTCTCCGGTGTGCCTTTCGGCAAGCCTCTCCTGGACTGCTTCCTGCCGTCTTCACTATCAAGCTTCTGGTTGAACCACCACGGGCCTTTGTTCCCTTTGGTACACGGTGGCGGTCACACCACAAACATGGTTGGTGTGATCTCGCAAGATTACAAGCCCCTCTGACGTACAACAATGGTGCGCGCAAGCATCGGGTGATAAGAGGTATGCAAACCTCCCTAAACACTAGGCCTAAACCTAGAGCAAGCACATAAGCGGTGGTCTAATCAACCTAAGCACTTTGCAAAGCACCTACGCTAATCACCTAATGAATCACTAAGCACTATGCAAGCGGAGATCACTAAAATGGTGTATTAACATGTAGCACCTAGTTTTAAGAACAAAACCAGAAACACACTATATGTGAGCCTAGGAAGTCAAATCTCACATATAGCTACAAATATGGGTAATATCGAAAGACAATACTTAAATACATAGTGTATTAGTATAAAGATTATAACCTCAGAGTATATACAATAGAAAGACAACTCCGATCTTCAAGAGAGTACTCCAAATCCGTAGGGACAACTGACTGGTTGATCACAAGCCTAATTCCTCCAAACTAGCAATCTGGTACCCATCCGGGATTTTTATCCAAATATGTGAAAAATAAAGCAAGTGTAAGTACATGTCGTACTCAACAAATATAACATGGGGTTCATGAGGCTCAAAAGGCTAACACTGGTTTAATTGCGACCAGCTTTTAATTGTCACAATTTTAGCAAAGGAGTAGCAACAAGTTTATCACATGCCCATATAAACACATGATCAGGTGAACATGAATAATGAATAGCATAAACAATGAACCATTAATGAGTATCTTTATTATTAGTATCATCAGTGTCCATCATCTATTCCATAAGAGTTCCAAGGCCACTCATGACCGTGAGTACAACTGATATACCAGTTTTACACTCTGCAGAGGTTGTACACTTTCACCATGAGTCATGTTGCCTATATGCCTGAGTTAATTACTCCTAAAACACTTCCTAGGTGAGCAGGCAGGGAACACTATGAAGCTTTTCCCAAGTCGTTCTAATAAGGAGCAGCCGCTAAGGATTCCATCTCCAAAGTGTTATGGAGTCATCTCCAAAAGTGGCACTTATACATGCAACATAGTACACACCTTTGGGGATGAGGCCCATACCTAGCCTGGTATGCCCCTCTTGCCCTTTTAGTAAACTGCTACAAACTAGAAAGAGCAAGGTACTAGACTAAGACCAGAGCCATGTAGTCCTCATGGTTGTACTATAAGTCCTAGATGATCACTTACAAATAAGTCCTTAGGGAGAGGAATCTAGAGCTCCATAAAACAACCCAATGCTCTAGCCCCCTGGTTCCATGTTGCTAAAAAGCATCTTTTAAATGTTTATCGCATATACCATTAGTCAAGTTATAAGATCATGGCTTTAGTTGAGCACTAGCAAAGGTACCCAATGCAAAAACCCAAAGGTATCAAGGTACAAGTACAAAAGACTAGGATATCCTTCATGGTAGTCAAGGTAGACACATGCAACATGAATTAAATGATTAAAGGTGTATAGGACAACAAGGAAGATCCCATGCTATATTTGCCTTTTACTCTTGCTCACATTTTCCTCATACTTTGTTCTGGTCATCACCTTCTGATCTTCAGCGCTCACAAACGGTTCTCATTCTACTCATAGCAAGCACCATGCATAGGCAAACATACAAGCAACAAATAAAAGCATCTAAGAACAGTATACCACACAAGATAAAACAACATACTAAAAGAAAGGGCTTGTTGCTACGGTCCCGAGATCACAAAACACTGAAAACAGGTCTACGGTTAAAAAGAAATGACTACCAAAGTTTTATATTATAAAAGATAAAAGAAAAGACTATGCGCATGTTTTATTTTTAATTGAACAAAATCATGTGTTAATTAACGAGTTAAATCTAGCTATATATTATTTATAAATGTTTAGAGAATCATCTATAAGCAAATACATTTCTTTTATGAAAATAAAGTAAACAAGTGAGCATCTAAACTAGTTTTATGTTTGAAACATGTTTAGACTAAGCACATTACAAATTAAAAACATATTAATGCTGTAATTAATCAAGTTAACATTTAACATATAAAAGGTAGATGTTAAACTTATATTGCTTTTAAGTCAAAAGTCAATTGCACGCAATTAATAATTAAATTAAGTACTTAATTTATAAAATTTACAAACATACCACACGATCAACGTTAATAACACGCAAATTACGTCACTACGACCTTAGTGTAACTTGAAAGGATTTAAAATGATGAAACAATAGAAACCTTAGCGCGTAACAAGGGACGACCTTTGTAGATTTATCTTAAGTATCAGAGAGCTCTAGACACTAGGAAGTTGATGGCAGCAAGGTTTTGGAGTTTTGGGAGCAGGCCAGCAGTTCAGCAACTCGGTCAGGCATAGATGCAGCTACTTTTTCCTGTTGGGAAAAGCTTAATCAAAGGCACGTGATGACTAGTAGGAGATAAAATAGGGCAAGTTAGAGAGAGCAAATCAGGTCAGGTACATAGGACATGTACCTTCATAGGTGCTCGGTGGCTCGTAGACTCACGACAATGAAGATAGAGCATTGGCAAAGGGTGCACGGAAGACCTGGTAGCTTGCTTCCACTGATAGAGGTGTCCTGGTGCTAGTAGAGATCGAGATGCGGCTTTTGCATGACCTGGCTAGAGACGGACGACACACACCACCCCGACGATGGAGGCAAGCTAGATAAACCTCAGAGCTGCAGAACGGTGGCTTGCCAAAGATAGTCATCGGGATTGGTCGATGGCGACATGGAGAGGAGAAAAATCTAATTTATTACATGAGGGATTTCCCAAACTAGCGGCTGTTCTTATGGTAGTTTTAGTGTGCTTTGCCCAAGGGGTGGTACATATTTATAGGGAGAAAAACTCTCCACATCTACATCAACTTGCAATATGGTACTAATTAATGTTGCACCGTCCACATTTACTAATGGGCCTAAATAATCATTAAAGCCCATTAGTAAATAAATGCATGGACCTTTAGGATTTATTAGGATTATTGCACATGGACTTCGAGGGACTATGGAAAATTGGGCGTGCAATTTCCAATTTCGAAATTAATCAATATCATGAAATAAAAATAATTCTAGAAAGTCTAGAATTACCATTAATATCATGAAAAATGCTCCAAAGCTTAGAAAAATCCCTAGAAAAATTCTGGAGACAGATTGAAGGATGAAGAACTCAAATAAAATATTTGGAGCTCATGATAAGATAATTTTGGAGCATCTAAAAATTAAAATATGCTCACCAACAAGTAGGAACAAGTTCCAAAAAAGCTAGAAAAATTCTCAAAAAGTTTGTAGAGATTGATTAACGGACGATGACCCAAAAGGAGTGATTTGCGTTACAAAGAAAAGATTTTAGGAAGCTCCCAATGAAAACTTGAGCCGAGAAACAAATGATTTGATTATAGAAAAAGATAAAGGCGTGCCGGAGAAGGAAAATCGACCTACTAACGCATTTTAAAGATTTTGCTCACTCTCAACACACAAAGAAGCAATAAACACACATCACATCATCCAAAAGCCCTTCTAAATTAGAAAGCTTTGAAAATTCATATTTTTCCTATAACTAAATTTGCGCTAGCTCAAACTAAACTTGGTAAATTTTATCTAATTATTAAAATAATTTATTTTATTTAGTGTTTTCTATGCACAACCCAAAATCAGAAATTTTAGGGTGTGACAAACTACCCCACTTAACAGGAATCTCGTCCCAAGATTCAGAGAGACTAGGGAGAAAGATAAAGAAGATCATCACGCCTCCAGACTTCCTTGATTCAGGATTCTTGAGATGAAGGAATGAACTTGCATGATAAAGTGTATTTGGGAGTTGCATAGGATAGCAAGAAAGATAAAGGTCAATGATACTTTTGAAAGCATCTAGGCCCCTAAGTGGATTTTGGTGATTAATGTCAATACAAGATTACTATGACTAACGTGTGTTTTGCAGAGGCAATTAAGTTAGGTCATGGTAATGGAGATCGATTGGGCAATTGAGGTTGTCATGCCCCTATGATGGAAATCGTTTCGGTTTTCAAAGGATGGACGACAAGGTTAAGGATAACTAGTTCTAAGTGTCAATTGAAGTTGGAGAGACACTTAGAGTAGTTTAGGACTTTGTTTTTTCCTTTGGTCGTACTATGAAGGGGGGTATGAACGGGTAGCTTGACCTAGTTGAGTCTAGTAAGTTAGGTGTGGTGCACACTTGTTAAAACTAGCTCTAGGTAGCTCCTATAAATGCCTAAGATCCTTTGGAGCAAACTTCATTCACATATGTTCGAAAGTTGGAAGTGAATGGAGGGTCAAATACTGGCCGGACGCTGGCTCCGGTGCGACCGGACGCTGGCCATAGGGTCCAGTCAGTTCATTTGACTAAGGAGAACAAGTCTGGAGTGACCGGACGCTGGAAGGTCAATGTGACCGGATGTTGAGGGCCAGCGTCTGGTTGACTCCAGTAAGGGTCCAGACTTGAGAAAGTGCGACCGAACACGTCCGGTCAGTGGTGACCGGACCCTGAGTATCCAGCGTCCGGTCATTTACAGCAAGCATCCAAGAGCGACCAGACGCGTCCGGTCAGTACTGACCGGACCCTGACAGCGTCCGGTCATCACGTGAAAACTGTTGCACGGGTTGAACTGACCGGAGCGTCCGGTCAAAATGATCGGAGCGTCCGGTCACCCCATAGAAGCTCATAACGGTTCGTTTTTCAGGCTGCCTTATAAATATAAGCTCCACTCATGAGTGGAGTTACTTTTGCTCATTCCAACAGCTGAGAAACACGTTTGTGAGTGCCAAGAAGAGCAAGGTCCTAGTGAGGTGTTTGTGATTTGAGAATCCAAGAGTGAAGCCTCATTAGTGAATCAAGAGTAGACAAGTGTGCATCCATCTTCTCATTAGGCTTCGCGTGGTCAAGTGAGAGTTCGTGCTTGTTACTCTTGGTGATCGCCATCACCTAGACGGCTTGGTGGTGATTGGGAGCTTGGTGATCACCCGACGGAGCTTGTGGGTGACCCAACTCAAGTTGTGAGTGGCTTTGGGTGATTCGCCGCGACAGAGTGTCGAAGAATCAACCCGTAGAGAGCACTTGATCCTTGCGTGGATCAAGGGGGAGCTACACCCTTGTGCGGGTGCTCCAACGAGGACTAGTGGAGAGTGGCGACTCTCCGATACCTCGGCAAAACATCGCCGCGTTCCTCTCTCCATTTACTTTGAGCATTTACTTTAAGTATTTACTTTGAGCAATTCAATACTTGTCTTTACATTCATAGAATTGCTATGCTATAGTAAGTTTAGAACATAGGTTGCAAGTCTTTTGTGCGTTGATTTGATAGAAACACTTTTCTAGGCATAAGGGGTTAATTGGGCTATCCGTAGGATTTGATTATTGCAAGAAAATTTAGAATTAGCCCAATTCACCCCCCCTCTTAGGCATCTTGATCCTTTCAATTGGTATCGGAGCCTCGTGCTCATGTTTTTAAGCCTAACCGCTTAGAGCAAGATGTCTCACGGGGATGGACCTCCTCCTATCTTTGAGGGAGATGATTTTCCATATTGGAAAATTCGCATGGAGGCATACCTAGAAGCTCTAGATGTTGGAATACTTAGAGCCGCCTCTCAAGGGTTCCCAACACCTAAGAATGCCGCACAACTTCAAGGCGATGAAGTGAACTATGAAAAATGGAATGCAAAGGCTCGCAACACCATTTTTAGAGGCCTTTGCAAAGATGTGTTCAATCGTGTAAGGAACCACAAAGACGCCCATGCACTATGGTCGGACGTTTGTGCGCTCCAGAGGGAACCAAGAGTGAGCGTGAGGAACGCTATCATCTTGTGATTAAAAAGCTAAATTCTTTTGAGATGCTTCCCAAAGAAAGTGCTAATGAAATGTATTCTCGTTTAAATGTTCTTGTAGAGGAAGTCAATGGGCTTGGACTTACTCAAATGTCACCATCTGACATTATGAGAAAGATCTTGAGTGTTCTCCCCATTGACAAATATGGGCACATTGTGACCATGCTACATCAAGGTGATCTTTCCGCCGCTACACCGACACAAATCTTGGGAAAGATCAATGCTCATGAGATGTACATGCACATCACGCCACAAGATGGCTCATCCTCTACAAAGAAGAAAGAGAAGGACTTAGCATTCAAAGCTAGCCAAGATAAGGGCAAGGCAAGACTTGAGTATGAGAGCTCAAGTGATGAAGATGATGAAGAAAGTCTTGCTCTCATGGTGAAGAAGACCGCCAAGATGCTAAAGAAGCTAAACAAGAGTGGCATCAAGTTTGACGGCAAGAAGAAGTTCTTCACTAGCTCAAGAAGAAAGCCAATCTCCAAGATGGATTGCTACAATTGTGGTGAACTTGGCCACCTAGCTCATCAATGCACAAAGCCCAAGAAAGACAAGTTCAAGAACAAGGGCAAGAAATATGATTCAAGTGATGAAGATGAAAAGAAAAAGAACAAGCCATACAAGAAGAGAGATGGCAAAAAGAGAGACTTCTACAAGAAGAGTGGCAAGGCCTATATTGTCGGTGATTGGCTCACGGACATTGATTCATCAAGTGGATCATCCGATGATGAGAGTGACAATGAGAAGGTGGCCGCCATTGCTATTGATCTTGCATCCTCACCGCCACCATCGCCATCATCCTCTACACACCTATGCCTTATGGCCAAGGGTGAACGCAAGGTAACTAAGAGTGATGATAGTAGTGATGATGAGCAAGCTAGTGATGATGATAGTGATAGCAATGATGATTCACCCACATATGATGATCTTGTCAAAATATTAAGAAAATACACTAAGATCATTAGAAAGAGTAGAGCTACAAATGAAAAACTTGATGCTAAAAATGATTCACTCTTAACTAAGTGTGATACATTGGAAAAGGCTAATGATGAGCTCAAAGAAACAAATAACTCTATATCATCCAAACTCAAGGAGCTCAAATCTTCTAAGAAAGAGCTTAAAGATAAACATGATAAACTTGAGTGGATGCACAATGAGCTTATCATTAGTCACAACAAGCTAAAAGATGAATATACAACTCTAAAGATCAATTATGATACCCTTGTTATTGCACAAGAATTCTTACCAAATGAGCCACATGTTGCTACTAACCATGTTGTTAAGATTGATATAACTATCTCATGTGATGATTTAATTGATGAGAGCATTGAGCATGGATCTAGTAGCAAAGGCAAGCAAGTGGTTGAGTGCAATGACTATGATGAGTATGTCAAGCTCAAGAGTGACCATGAGAAGCTCATGAAAGATCTTGAAGAAATGAAAAGTCACAACACCATTGTGCTAGAAACTCTTGATCATGACAAAGAGTTGATCCTTGAGAATGAGAAGCTCAAAGAAGAAAACAAGAAACTCAAGGAAGAGAAGAACAATGATATTCTCAAGGAAGAGAACAAGAAGCTCAAGATGGAGAAAGAGCATCTCAAGGTGGGATTGAGCAAGTTTGCTAGAGGCAAGCATCTCCAAAGTGAGCTACTCATGAATACCGTCATGAAGATGGATAGAAGTGGCATTGGATATATGGCAAGTGTAGAGAAGAAGAAGGCTCAAGCTCAACACCAACAATCAAAGCCAAAGCTAAAGCCAAAGAGATGTTTTGAGTGTGGACAAGAAGGCCACTTTGCTCATGAGTGTCAAACTCCACCACCACAACCCTTGCCCAAGCATGCTAGACCCTTTGCTTTCAATGCTCACTACATGCTTAGAAAAGATTCTAGTGGAAAGATGAAAGTCATGTTCTTAGGACCCCCCAATAAGAGTAGGCCTAAGAAGATTTGGGTGGCTAAGTCACTTGTTGAGAAGGTGAAGGGCCCTCAACAAGTTTGGATCCCTAAAGCTTGAATCTCTTGTGTGTAGGTGAACTACAAGACCGGTGGAAGTCATTGGGTTATTGATAGTGGTTGCACTCAACATATGACCGGTGATCCTCGTATGTTCACCTCACTAGATGAAGAGGTAGATGGACAAGAGAAAATAACATTTGGAGATAATTCAAAGGGCAAGGTTAAAGGATTGGGCAAAGTGGCAATATCAAATGATCATTCCATCTCCAATGTGCTCTATGTTGCCTCATTGAGTTTCAACTTGCTATCCGTTGGGCAATTGTGTGATCTTGGTTTCCAATGCCTATTCACCGAGAAGGAGGTTGTTGTATCCAAAGTAGATGACAAACAAGTGATATTCAATGGATTTAGATACAACAACTTATATCTAGTTGACTTCACCTCCGAAGATGCAAACTTGAAGACTTGCCTATTCACCAAAACAACACTTGGGTGGCTATGGCATAGAAGACTTGCTCATGTTGGGATGAGCTCACTCAAGAAGCTTATGAAGAATGATTTGGTGAGAGGGTTGAAGGATATGAAGTTTGAGAAGGACAAGCTTTGTAGTGCATGTCAAGCCGGCAAGCAAGTTGCAAACACTCATCCAACTAAAGCTTTCATGTCAACCACAAGAGTGCTAGAACTCTTACACATGGATTTATTTGGACCAACAATATATAAGAGTTTGGGAGGAAATCTCTATTGTCTTGTGATTGTGGATGACTATTCAAGGTATACATGGGTGTTCTTCCTTCATGACAAATCCGAAGTTGCATCTTGTTTCAAGAAGTTTGCCAAGAGAGCTCAAAATGAATTTGAAGTGAAGCTCAAAAAGATAAGAAGTGACAATGGCAAAGAGTTTGACAACACAAATATTGAATCCTATTGTGATGAAGTTGGAATCAAACATGAAGTCTCCGCAATCTATACTCCTCAACAAAATGGTGTAGTTGAGAGGAAGAATCGGACTTTGATCACCCTTGCAAGGACAATGCTAGATGAGTACAACACCCCCGAAGCTCTATGGGTGGAAGCAATCAACACCGCATGTTATGCATCCAACCGTCTATTCCTTCAAAAGTTCCTTGTCAAGACACCGTATGAGTTGCTCAATGGGAAGAAGCCGGACGTCTCCTTCTTTAGGGTGTTTGGTTGCAAGTGCTACATCTACAAGAAGCGGCAACACCTAGGGAAGTTTCAAAGACGTTGTGATATAGGTTTTCTTGTTGGTTACTCATTGAAGTCCAAAGCATATAGAGTATTTAATCATGCCACCGGCTTGGTTGAAGAAACATATGATATGGAATTTGATGAATCTAACGGCTCCTAAGGAGCACATGAGAATCTTGATGATGTAGGTGATGAACCATTGAGGGAGGCTATGAAGAACATTCCGGTGGGAGGCATCAAGCCAAAAGATGATGAAGATGATGTACAAGTCATTAACCAACCTTCTTCATCAAATGTACCACAAGATGGTGAAAAAGATGGGAGAGTGGAAAATGAAGATACTCATATCTCTCATGAGCAAATGGTGGTACAAGCACAAGATGTTGATGCTCCACAACCTCCTCCTCAAGTGGTCAATAGAAGAAACACACCTCTCCTATAAGATCATCCACAAGATCTCATCATAGGGAGTCCATCAAAGGGTGTGATGACTCGATCTCAAAAACTTACTTCATTTATTGCTCATCACTCTTTTGTCTCTTGCTATGAGCCTACCAAGGTAGAAGAAGCTCTTAAAGATCCGGATTGGATCAATGCCATGCATGAAGAGTTGAACAACTTCACTCGCAATGAAGTTTGGACTCTTGAAGAGCGACCAAAAGGTGCAAGAGTCATTGGAACGAAGTGGGTGTTCCACAATAAGCAAGATGATCAAGGTGTTGTTGTGAGGAACAAGGCAAGACTAGTTGCAAAGGGGTTCTCTCAAGTTGAAGGTTTGGATTTTGGAGAGACCTTTGCACCGGTTGCAAGATTAGAAGCCATCCGTATCCTTCTTGCATATGCATCACATCATGAAATGAAACTATATCAAATGGATGTGAAAAGTGCTTTTTTAAATGGCTTTATAAATGAACTAGTCTATGTTGATCAACCACTCGGGTTTGAAGACCCTAGATATCCTAATCATGTTTATAGGTTGTCCAAGGCACTATATGGGCTTAAGCAAGCCCCAAGAGCTTGGTATGAGCGCCTTCGGGACTTCCTCATTGAGAAGGGCTTCACCATTGGGAAGGTCGACACCACACTATTCACCAAGAAGCTTGATGGGCATATCTTCATTTGTCAAGTATATATTGATGATATTATCTTTGGATCATCAAATGAAGACTCATGCAAAGAATTTGGTGAATTGATGTCGAAGGAGTTCGAGATGTCAATGATTGGTGAGCTTACATTCTTTCTTGGTTTTCAAGTCAAGCAAATGAAAGAAGACATCTTCATCTCTCAAGCGAAATACACAAAAGATCTTCTCAAGAGATTCAAGATGGATGAATATAAGCCAATCAAGACACCAATGCCTACAAATGGACATCTTGACCTAGATGAGGGAGGTAACCCGGTTGATCAAACTCTCTACCATTCTATGATTGGTAGCTTGTTATATTTAACCGCATCTAGGCCCGACATCATGTTTAGTGTGTGTATGTGTGCTAGATTTCAAGCTAGTCCTAAGGAAACACATTTAATTGCCGTAAAAAGAATCCTTAGGTATCTTAAGCACACACCAAGCATTGGTCTTTGGTATCCCAAAGGAGCTTTATTTGAATTAATTGGCTATTCCGATTCGGATTACATCGGATGCAAAGTTGATAGAAAGAGCACATCCGGAGGGTGCCATTTGCTTGGTAGATCACTTGTGTCTTGGTCCTCCAAGAAACAAAATAGTGTGGCTTTGTCCACCGCCAAAGTGGAATACATTGCCGTGGGTGCTTGTTGTGCACAAATATTATACATGAAACAAACTTTGCTAGACTATGGAGTAGTTCTAGAGAAAGTACCTCTTTTGTGCGATAATGAAAGTGCGGTAAAACTTGCAAATAATCCGGTTCAACACTCTCGCACCAAGCATATAGATATCCGCCATCACTTTCTAAGAGATCATGTGGCTAAAAATGATATATCACTAGAAGGTGTAAGATCCGAAGATCAACTAGCGGATATCTTCACTAAACCGCTAGATGAGGCCACATTTTGTAGATTGCAGAATGAGCTCAATGTACTTGATTTTAGTAACTTCACTAAAAATTGAGCTTATGTTGTCCCTTGCATTCATTGTAATATACAACATGTTTAATTTGTGGCAATGCATATAGGGCTTGTCTAACATGGTTAAGATAACCGCCCAAAAGCATGTGAAGAAGCTTAACCTTGGATCAAACTTGACAAGCAACTAGATTTACTTACAAGTAGTGCATATGCACAAATGTTGTTTTGTTCCATTTGCCCTCTTGTTGCCTATTTTCTTAAAAAGAATTATAGCCTAAGGCAAAATATTTTGAAAAATATGAGGGTTTGAGAGAGGTCACTCACATCAGTCCTAATTGGTGTTTATTTGGATCTTATTCAAGTTGGGACTTGATTGGGAACAGGCAACGAGAAGGATGTTTGAAGATTTGCTAGAAAAGGTGCACCGAACGCTGCACCGGACGCTGCTGTCCAGTGTCCGGTCAGTTCACAGGAGGTGAACTACTGGTGAAGGAGTGACCGGATGCTGTGTCTGTGCATCCGGTCAGGAAGGGTTCAGCATCCGGTCGATCGAAGGAAGACCAAGTTGTTCTGATCGGACCCTGCCTGTGTCTGGTCATGGACCACTGGACGCGTCCGGTCCTGATTCCAGAGGATTTGGACCTCTCTGGAATCGACCGGACGCTGGGTGGTAGCGTCCGGTCGCTACCACCGGAGCGTCCGGTCAGTGGATCTCGCGCGGCTTCAGGACTCCTTTCTCCGATTCCTTTTCTGTCGCGTGTGGGGAACTATTTAACCGCAAGCCATACCCTTGTTCGCCCTCATCCCGCCGTGCCCTAGCCTGAGCCGCCGCCAAGTCACACCGCCTTAGCCCCGCCAACTCGCCGCCGCAGCCTAGCCCACGCCTCTGTTGCCCGTGCCCGCCCGGCCCCCTCGTCAGCCGCGTGCCACCGCGACCCTACACCGGCCACCTCGCGCCCACGCCGCCATGCTCCAGCCTCGCCGCGCCACTAAGCCCGTGCCTCCCTGCGCGCCACCGTGCGACTGGCCCTCTCTTCACCATGAAGTGCCATGTGCCCTAGCCCCATCTCCTCTTGGTAAGGCTAGCCCCTTGTTTCAATTTCAAATTGCGTAGATCAATTTGTAATCCAATGCACTGATTTCACAAATACTAGGGCCACCAGTTCATCATTGCTCCCTGTAACCCTAGCCCCTGCCGGTTCCGAGGATTCCCCCACGTGTCGCCTTTTCTTTTCTTGGATCGCTGATCGTCAGGTAGAAAGCCATTCGATTCAAATTCGCATCTACATTGCTTTCTCTATTAGGGTTTCACATCTATTAGACATATGGTATTTATTTGTATATCCATCTATTCTATCGTACAGCGAGTCGGTTCCGTTGTGGTTCTTGTGGCAATTGGTAGTCAACTCAGAGCCAAGCTCGCGAGTAAGGATCGAGGCCAAGCCTCAAAAGCGGCAGTTTGATAATTGATCTTCATCAGCGGCAGTTCACCATCTTGTCAGTTTAGATGGATCGCACGAAGAACGTTGGTGGTGGCCCAGGTGATGATGATCGGAGGCCCCCGCCTCGCCAGCTAGCCGGATCTAAGGGCAAGTCAACCAAGCAGGTGACATCCAAGAAGCGGAAGTACCCCGATGCAGAGACAACAAGAGCAGCAGCTATTGCAGAGGCCATAGAGCGTGCCGAGAGAGGTGGTGCCCACAGCGGAGTTGTCATTGCAGATTAGCCAGTTTCACCAGTAGTCAGAGCTGCGATTGAGGAGGTTGATCGTCGTCATGGTAGTCCAGCTAGGACTGCCACATTTGTAGGGCGACGGGTTGCCATTGAGGGGGGTCCGTTAGCACAGCAGCAGCCCCACCAGCAGAGCCTCAGCCAGCCCAGGAGACTCAGGAGGGTCAGCAGACTGAGGAGACCAAGCCAGCACCCTAGCTTCGCCGCTCTGGATGGACCCATGTACTAGTCTCGCCGAGGCCACCGACACAGCGGAGGGGATCACGTCCTCCACCTAGACCACAGGGTCCACCTCCAGTGGTACACCTCGACTTGAGGGCCGCTACCGCCAGGCAGGTTCAACAGCTGCATTTTGTTGAGTTTGAGGTTTGGTTTCCTCCAAGGAGGGATGAGAGAGCAGTTGAGGGTTTCTACACGCCACTATAGGAGGATTTCTACAATGCTTATCTCAACAGTGGGGCAGTGTTTAGATCTTAGAGAGTCTGTTAGATAGAGTCTATTGTGGTAGCAGCCGAAGAGAGCATTCGGCCATACTTGTCATATTTGCCAGGACTGATAGATTTGATTAGACGGACGGGGATATATGTACCATCTTGGGTTCGTCAGTTTTATGCTTCACTCTTCATTGATCCACATCACAGGTTTATTCACTTTGCTTTCAGAGGCAAAGACTACAGAGTGACGAGTGGCAGGGCCAGAGAGATACTGAGGCTATAGGAGCAACCTATCAAGATGCATGAGGTTTGTTATGGACAGTAGGGACCTCCCAGGCGTCCTCATGGAGGGCTGGTGCCCCCTACAGATTTAGTGCGCCATTGCTTCAAGGAGCCCTTCGGTGAGGGGTCGAGCAGGAACCCCAGTGACCTGACTCCTACAGCGAGAGTGCTAGAGGCCATCATCAGGAGGACACTGCTTCCCAGGTTGGGATACAAGGAGGGCCTGACTCACTTACAGCTCTGGCTTCTCAATGCCATCATGCAGCATACAGTATTTGATATCTCAGATCTCCTGCTTTTAGAGATGGAGGACACAATAGCTAAGGGATTCAAGGGTCATAGGCATCTTCCCTATGCTCACTGGATCACGTTCCTCATCCATAGAGTTGTGCTTGATAAACCCCCTGGTATGATGGACGAGTATACAGGTGCCACCATAGATTTCCCAGCTTACAACCTATCATAGAGGATCAGACACACCACTCCTCAGGCACCTAGATAGCCTAGCCATTGTCCTGACGTGCCAGAGTCCGTAGCTCAGTAGGATGAGATCATCAGAGGGATTGTAGCCACTAAGAAGGAGGAGCTAGAGGCATAGCAGGAGGTGAGCGAGTACAGTGACAGCTCTGACGACGACTACTAGCCTATACCTTAGATGCCACCACGCAGACACGATGCAGAGGCCGGTAGCTCCAGTTCTGCTCCACCTGCTCCGCAGACAGATCCCGCTCTCATTGCTATTCTTGAGCGGATGCAGCAGGATCAGACACGACAGGCACAGGAGATAGCTGCCAACTTCACACAGTTTCAGGCTCGTCAGGACGAGTTCCAGCGGTAGCAGCAGCTCCTTCAACACCAGCAGTTACTTATGCAGCAGCAGCTCATGGGATTCATGTAGCATGTAGTGACAGCCATTAGGGTCCCACTGCCACAGCCTTCGCCCTAGCTTGCACAGCCTCCTACCACTTTGACAACTCCAGCAGTACAGCCCAGTGGGCTTCAGAGTTAGGGACAGCCTCTAGCTCAGTTTGCTTCACCTCTTGTACAGGTGTCCCAGTGGTTAGCCTCACCCATGGTAGCCCCGTAGTTCACTCCATTTTAGACGGGCTTCACACCAGAGCAGTCTTCCTCGCTATTCGTGCCTGAGACGTCAGTCTCTAGGAGTCTTGGAGCATCCTTTAGCGAGTTGACCGGCATGCCTACTCCGCCTCATATGCATACCGCCAGTCCGTCTACAGCAGCTCCAGTCGCAATGACTACTCAGAGGCTCCCCTCGTCTGTCGCCTCGTCAGATCCTACGATAGATATACTAGCAGCTTCATAAGTAGCACCAGCCCCAGCTTAGACCCAGACCGCTTCAGCGACACTTCCTGCCATAGAGGGTCAGTCAGTTCAGAGCTTAGGGTTAGATGATGATGGTGCCCAGTTCCAGCTTGCCCCATGTTCTTCAGCGCCCGGCTCGTCCGCTGCAGCCCCGCCGACCGACCCCTAGGTTTTGGTGTTTGACGCTAAAGGGGAGAGGGAGTTCGAGTATGTAGTCTTAGGGGGAGCTACATTTAGGGGGAGCTAGTTATATAGTATTAGCTTATTATATACATTTGGAGTTTAATTTGTGTGATACACTATTACTTATGCATTCATGTGTTTACTTTCATGCATACTATTATATATATGTGAAGGTGCTATCTACGTGATTGTGATATTTGACATGTGTGATTTCTACTTTGCATTATCTATATGTCATATCATTTGTGATGCTCATTTGCTTTTGCTTCTGCATTTATCCTTTGAAGCAAATGAGCTTTGTTACTCGTACTCATGCTTAATTCATATTCTTTGAGTACATTGTGTTGGCTTGGGTCATATAAGCTTGCCTAACTCTTTTGTTCTTAACGACAAAAGCTTATATGAACCAAACCCTTCAAAAACCTCACTCTTTAACATACTCGAGGTGGTATTGTCATCAATCACCAAAAAGGGGGAGATTGAAAGCATCTAGGCCCCTAAGTGGATTTCGGTGATTAATGTCAATATAAGATTACTATGACTAACGTGTGTTTTGCAGAGGCAATTAAGTTAGGTCATGGTAATGGAGATCGATTGGGCAATTGAGGTTGTCATGCCCCTACGATGGAAATCATTTCGGTTTTCAAAGGATGGACGACAAGGTTAAGGATAACTAGTTCTAAGTGTCAATTGAAGTTGGAGAGACACTTAGAGTAGTTTAGGACTTTTTTTTCCTTTGGTCATACTATGAAGGGGGGTATGAACGGGTAGCTTGACCTAGTTGAGTCTAGTAAGTTAGGTGTGGTGCACACTTGTTAAAACTAGCTCTAGGTAGCTCCTATAAATGCCTAAGATCCTTTGGAGCAAACTTCATTCACATATGTTCGAAAGTTGGAAGTGAATGGAGGGTCAAATACTGACCGAACGCTGGCTCCGGTGCGACCGGACGCTGGCTGCAGGGTCTGGTCAGTTCATTTGACTGAGGAGAACAAGTCTGGAGTGATCGGACGCTGGAAGGTCAATGTGACCGGACGCTAAGGGCTAGCGTCCGGTCGACTCTAGTAAGGGTCCAGACTTGAGAAAGTGCGACCGGACGCGTCCGGTCAGTGGTGACCGGACCCTGAGTATCCAGCGTCCGGTCATTTACAGCAAGCATCCAAGAGCGACCGAACGCGTCCGGTCAGTACTGACCAGACCTTGACAGTGTTCGGTCATCACGTGAAAACTGTTGCGCGGGTTGAACTGACCGGAGCGTCCGGTCAAAATGATCGAAGCGTCCGGTCACCCCGTAGAAGCTCATAACGGTTCGTTTTTTAGGCTGCCTTATAAATAGAAGCTCCACTCGTGAGTGGAGTTACTTTTGCTCATTCCAACAGCTAAGAAACACGTTTGTGAGTGCCAAGAAGAGCAAGGTCCTAGTGAGGTGTTTGTGATTTGAGAATCCAAGAGTGAAACCTCATTAGTGAATCAAGAGTAGACAAGTGTGCATCCATCTTCTCATTAGGCTTCGTGTGGTCAAGTGAGAGTTCGTGCTTGTTACTCTTAGTGATCGCCATCACCTAGATGGCTTGGTGGTGATTGGGAGCTTGGTGATCACCCGGTGGAGCTTGTGGGTGACCCAACTCAAGTTGTGAGCGGCTTTGGGTGATTCGCCGCGATGGAGTGTCAAAGAATCAACCCGTAGAGAGCACTTGATCCTTGCACGGATCAAGGGGGAGCTACACCCTTGCGCGGGTGCTCCAACGAGGACTAGTGGAGAGTGGCAACTCTCCGATACCTCAGCAAAACATCGCCGCATTCCTCTCTCCATTTACTTTGAGCATTTACTTTAAGTATTTACTTTGAGCAATTCAATACTTGTCTTTACATTCATAGAATTGCTATGCTAGAGTAAGTTTGGAACATAGGTTGCAAGTCTTTTGTGCGTTGATTTGATAGAAACACTTTTCTAGGCACAAGGGGTTAATTGGGCTATCCGTAGGATTTGATTATTGCAAGAAAATTTAGAATTAGCCCAATTCACCCCTCTTCTTGGGCATCTTGATCCTTTCAACTTTGTAGAGGATGCTACCCCACTTAACAAGAGTTTTACTAAACTCTAAATATTCCATATGAAGATCCTCATGTTGGTGTAATCTTTAGGGCCTTCCTTTGGATCACAAAGATAGGGATGACAAACAAGCAACACACCAAACAAGACAAGCATGCATCACAACATCGAAACTACACGTGCTTCTGTAGCAATGGCGGCATCCTAAGGAGTGGATTATGATGAAAGGCCATCGCAAATTTGAATAAGGTGAGATTAGAAAACTTAAGTAAACCAAAGAAATAAAAATCAAGGAGACAAGAAGCAATAGCTCAAAGGAAGCTATCAAGGAGAGAAGAAAATAGGACAAGGATAAGAAATAATCTATTCAACTAGTCAAGGAGATGAAAAAGTAGTTTTGTAGCAAATTCTAAACCTTAGAACGACCAATTTCTACTAGGCTTACGTCCTACAATCAACATTGCTCTGATACGACTTTGTAGCACCCGGTTTTAAGAACAAAACCAGATACGCACTATATGTTAGCTCAGGAAGTCAAATCTCACATATAGCTACAAATAAAGGTAATATCGAAAGACAATGCTCAACTACATAGCGTATTAGTATAAAGATTATAACCTTAGAGTATAGACAGCGGAAAGACAACTCCAATCTTCAGGCAAGTACTCCAAATCCATAACGACAACTGACTGGTTGATCACAAGCCTAATTCCTCTAAACTAGCAATCTGGTACCCATCCAGGATTTTTATCCAAATATGCAAAAAATAAAGCAAGCGTAAGTACATGTCGTACTCAACAAATATAATATGGGGTTCATGAGACTCAAAAGGCTAACACTAGTTTAACTGCGATCAACTTTTAATTGTCATAATTTTAGCAAAGGAGTAGCAATAAGTTTATCACAAGCCCATATAAACACATGATTAGGTAAACCTGAGTAATGAATAACATAAATAATTAACCATTAATGAGCATCTTTATCATGAGTATCATCAGTGTTCATCATCTATTTCGTAAGAGTTCCAAGGCCGCTCGTGACCATGAGCACGGCTGATATACCAGTTTTACACTCTATAGAGGTTGTACACCTTCACCATGAGTCATGTTGCCCATATGCCTGGGTTAATTACTCCCAAAACACTTCCAAGCTGAGCAGGTAGGGAACACTACAAAGCTTTTCCCTAGTCATTCTAATAAGGAACAGCCACTAAGGATTCCATCTCCCAAGTGTTATGGAGTCATCTCCATAAGTGGCACTTATACACCTTGGGGATGAGGCCTATACCCAGCCTCATATGCCCCTCTTGCCCTTTTAGTAAACTGCTACAAACTAGAAAAAACAAGGTACTAGACTAAGACTAGAGCCATGTAGTCCTCATGGTTGTACTATAAGTCCTAGATGATCACTTACAGATAAGTCCTTAGGAAGAGGAATCTAGAGCTCCATAAAACAACCCAATGCTCTAGCCCTGGTTCCATGTTGCTAAAAATCATCTTTTAAATGTTTATTGCATATACCATTAGTCAAGTTATAAGATCATGGCTTTAGTTGAGCACTAGCAAAGGTACCCAATGCAAAAACCCAAAGGTATCAAGGTACAAGTACAAAAGACTAGGATATCCTTCATGGTAGTCAAGGTAGACACATGCAACATGAATTAAATGATTAAAGGTATATAGGACAACAAGGAAGATCCCATGCTATACTTGCCTTTTACTCTTGCTCACATTTTTCTCTTACTTTGCTTCTGGTCATCACCTTCTGATCTTCAGCGCTCACAAACGGTTCTCATTCTACTCATAGCAAGCACCATGCATAGGCAAACATACAAGCAACAAATAAAAGCATCTAAGAATAGTACACCACACAAGATAAAACAACATACTAAAAGAAAGGGCTTGTTGCAACGATCCCGAGATCACAAAACACCGAAAACAGGTCTACGGTTAAAAAGAAACAACTACCAAAGTTTTATATTATAAAAGATAAAAGAAAAGACTATGTGCATGTTTTATTTTTAATTGAACAAAATCATGTGTTAATTACCGAGTTAAATCTAGCTATATATTATTTATAAATGTTTAGAGAATCATCTATAAGCAAATACATTTCTTTTATGAAAAGAAAGTAAACAAGTGAGCATCTAAACTAGTTTTATGTTTGAAACATGTTTACACTAAGCTAATTACAAATTAAAAACATATTAATGCTGTAATAATCAAGTTAACATTTGACATATAAAAGGCGGACGTTAAACTTATATTGCTTTTAATTCAAAAGTCAATTGCACATAATTAATAATTAAATTAAATGTGTAATTTATAAAATTTACAAACATACCACACGATCAACGCTAATAACACGTAAAACTACGACCTTAGTGTAACTTGAAAGGATTTAAAATGATGAAACAACAGAAACCTTAGCGCATAACGAGGGACGACCTTTATAGATTTATCTTAAGTATCAGAGAGCTTTGGACACTAGGAAGTTGATGGCAGCAAGGTTCTAGAGTTTTGGGAGCAGGCCAGCAGCTCAGCAACTCGATCAGGCATAGATGCAGCTACTTTTTCCTGTTGGGAAAAGCTTAACCAAAGGCACATGATGACTAGTAGGAGATAAAACAGGGCAACTTAGAGAGAGCAATTCAGGTCAGGTACGTAGGACATGTACCTTCACAGGATGCTCGGTGGCTCACAGACTCACGGCAATGAAGATTGAGCATTGGCAAAGGGTGCACGAAAGACCTGGCAGCTTGCTTCCATTGATAGAGGCATCCTAGTGCTAGTAGAGACCAAGATGCAGCTTTTGCAGGACCTGGCTAGAGATGGACGACACACACCACCCTGACGATGGAGGCAGGCTGGGTAAACCTCAGAGCTACAGAATGGTGGCTTGCTAAAGATAGTCATCAGGATTGGCCAGCGGCGACACGGAGAGAAGAAAAATCTAATTTACTACACGAGGGATTTCCCAAACTAGGGGCTCCCCTTATGGTAGTTTTGGTGTGCTTTGCCTAAGGGGTTGGTACATATTTATTGGGAGAAAAACTCTCACATCTATATCAACTAGCAATATGGTACTAATTGATGTTGCAGCCTCCACATTTACTAAAAGCCATAAATAATCATTAAATCCCATTAATAAATAAATGCATGGGCCTTTAGGATTTATTAGGATTATTGCACCTGGACTTCGAGGGACTATGGAAAATTGGGCATGCATTTTCCAAATTTCGAAATTAATCAATATCATGAAATGAAAATAATTCTAGAAAGTCTAGAATTGCCATTTATATCACGAAAAATGCTCCGAAGCTTAGAAAAATCCCTAGAAAAATCCTGGAGATAGATTGAAGGATGAAGAACTCAAATAAAATATTTGGTGCTCATGATAAGATAATTTTGGAGCATATAAAAATTAAATTATGCTCACCGACAAGTAGGAACAAGTTCCAGAAAAAGGTAGAAAAATTCATGAGAAGTTCGTAGGGATTGATTGACGGACGAGGACCCAAAAAGAGTGATTTGCGTTACAAAGAAAATATTTTAGGAAGCTCCCAACAAAAACTTGAGCCAAGAAATAAATAATTTGATTGTAGAAAAAGATAAAGGCGTGCCGGAGAAGAAAAATCGACCTACTAACATATTTTAAAGATTTTGCTCACTGTCAACACACAAAGAAGCAACAAACACACATCACATCATCCAAACGCCCTTATAAATTAGAAAACTTTGAAAATTCATATTTTTTCTATAACTAAATTTGTGCTAGCTCAAACTAAACTTGGTAAATTTTATCGAAATATTAAAATAATTTATTTTATTTAGTGTTTTCTATGCACAACCCAAAATTGGAAATTTTGGGGTGTGACCTCGCAAGATTACAAATGCGGTTGGTGTGATCTAGCAAGATTACAAGCCCCTCTGATGTACAACAATGGTGCGCACAAGCACCAAGTGGTAAGAGATATGTAAACCTCACTAAACACTAGGCCTAAACCTAAAGCAAGCGCATAAATGGTGGTCTAATCAACCTAAATACTTCACAAAGCACCTACGCTAATCACCTAATGAATCACTAAGCACTATGCAAGTAAAGATCACTAAAATGGTGTATTAACACCCTTGGTATGTTTCCTTAGCTCCACACCGCTCAAATGGTCGGTTGGGGGTCTATTTATAAGCCCCACTGAGAAAGTAGCCATTGGGGATAAAACCCACCTTTCTGCTACTGACCGGACGCTGCTGTCGTCCTGACCAAAAGCGTTCGATCGTCTCGACCATTGAAGCTAGTGCGTTGATCAGACTTAGAGCAGAGTCCAGTCACTATCGTCTCGACTGTTGAAGCTGGCGCGCTCTAGAACCTCTCTGGACTCGATCAGACGCTGTAGTTCCTACGTCCGGTCGATCACCCTCCAGCGTCCGGACAGTGCTGAGCTATTATTGCGATAGTGAACAGTGTCATCGTCATGTCCGGTCACTTGAATTCTCAGCGTTTAGTCGCTGCTGCTGACACCTACCGTTGCCGAGCATCTTGATCGAATGCCTTCGGTCGCTATAAGGACCGCGTCCGGTCATGTCTGTGAAGCTTGTTTCTTCACAATCTTGTGTCTGGCTTGGTTCATATATTTGTGCTTAGACTTTGCTTGATATCTTGGGTCTTCTCTTGTGCTTCTAGGGTCTTGCTTTTAGTGTTGATCATGGGATCATCATGTTGCCTTCGTCCAAGTCACGTTTTGCACCCTATTGAACTACAAAACAATTACTTACAAATTCATTAGTCCAATTTGGTTGTGTTGGTCATCAAACACCAAAATCTAAAGTAAATGGGCCTAGGGTCCATTTTCCTTATAATCTCCCCCTTTTTTGTGATTGATGACAACACGACCAAAGTAAGCAAATAATAAAAAAATTGGAATTTTAAAAACTATTTACTTGCTAGGATGTAATGCAAAGGGAAAGGTTATATGATGCTAAAAGATACCACATATAAGCACATGTAAGCTAAAGATACCACATGTTAGCTAATGCATACAACATGTAAATATCTTTGGATACTTATCTTGCCCTTGCAAATGTCCCAATGTAGCATTATGGATTTAAGCCTGCCCCTAACTCCATAATCCACTATCCTTCCTTTCTCAGACCATTACCATTTGTAAATTATTGTGATCGGGCTTGCTTTTGGTCCTACAAATTCTCCCCCTTTGGAATCAAACACCGAAAAGGAAGACATTAGTAGAACAAGGGAGGGTCAAACTTTGTAATCCTTTGTATGTGGAGTAGAATAGGTCACAAAATTTGACTCTCACATTACATAGACTAAGCTCCCCCTAGATATATGCATACATATGATGGAGAATGTAGTTTATGCATAATTAGCAAATTAATGCTCATGGGAGTTTAATCTATATAATGCACAGAGAAAGCATATAAATACCAAAGTGAAATCAACATGATGATATTGGTTTAGAAATACCACATGTGGAAACCAATTTGATTTATACCACTTGCAATAGGTGGTGGATATTTCAAGTATGATGCTTAACTCTGAGGACTCCATTTTCCTTGCAATGAGACTACTACACACATGATAAGCTTGAAAAGGTGTTAGTCTCAAAACATCCAACTTGTAGAGTAACCTCCTCCTAAATTTGTGCACACAAGTATGGAATGCGTATAGGAGACATGCACATTGATTTTAGAATAAAAAATACCACTTGAAAGATGACATCACATGAATGTGAGAATCATTTTTGAAAGTGATAGTCAAGAGAAATTATCTACAATTTAGACTTTGGCACATATTAGATGAACAATTGTAAAACAAGCTATGTGCCATGCTCCTAAACAATTTAAACCATGTAGGGTTGCTCCAAGGGTTAAGAGTGAAACTGAGCAAGCCTACCATAAGATATACCTAGTGTATGCAAGACAAAAGATTAAAAATGCAAATGCAAACCTAGGCATGAGTAGGAACTAGATGCTAATTGAAATTGCAAGAAATTAAATCTAGTTACCTAACATGGGAAGGGGAATTTGGGTCCTTAGTGGTCACTAACCCACTTGGCAATTACCTTGTCCATAATGATGTACCCCATGAAATGCACCCATACTTTGCCATGTCTCCAAATTCCCCAAAGTCCATTGGACTTCTCACTTCCCTTTCAGGATCCAAACCTTTTTGGTGCTCCTCATGTTGGAAATGATCTCCTTTGGCACCCAAATGCATTTGGCCCCATTGTTGGCTTGCTTGTTCACCTTGATGGCCACCACCTTGTCATTTTTCTTCTTCAAGAAAGATAAGGTGTGGAGGCCTTTTTGTCCACTTTGTTGGTGTAGGTGTTGGAGAGCTTGCTTGTTTCCTTTTTATTTTTCTCTTTCTTCTTAGCTCCTCCCCCATTCTTCATCTTGCACTCATAGGACTTGTGGCCTTCCTTGTGGCACACGTAGCAAACCACGGTTTGTCCTTCATCAAGCTTCTTCACTCCCTTGATGGTGTTATCTTGATGAAGTTGGGCTTGCTTTGTCTTGCCCTTCACTTGAGTCAAGTCCTTGATGAGGCGAGCTACTTCTTGCTTGAGTTGCTCATTCTCCATTGCAACCTCTTATGTGCATGTATCTACAACAACTTTCTCAACACAAACTTGGTTGCACAAGGGTGAGTCTAAACATAAATCATTGCAAGAAGTAGAGGCATCTTTTTTAGGCATGTCAAAGATAGAACTTTTCTTTTTAGGTGCCTCGGTAGGGTAGTACTAATGGCTTCAAGATTAGCAACTTTATTAGTTAACTCATCACAATGTTTGCACGTAGTTTCCATTTTAGCAAGCAAACTTTTATAAGCATCTTGTGAGCTAGCTAACTTTTTCTTTAATTTTTCTTTATAAGTTGCTCATCATTGATTGTGCAATTATTTGTGTTTGCACTAGTCTCAAGTTTCTCAATTTTAGTAGATAGCTCCATATTAAGATTGGCAAAAGTTTCATATTGTTCAAGCAAAGTAGCATAAGCTTGTTGTGAGCTATCTAGTTTTTCTTTTAATTTTTCAAGCTTCTTTTGTTGACTAGTGCAAACTTTAGTAAAGTTAATATTTTCTTGCACAATTTCATCATAAGAAGGTAGCTCATCATCACTATCACTATTATTGTCACTATCACTAGGGATAAGCTTTTTGTTACCTCATGCCATAAGGCACACACGTGAGGTGCTTGATGATGAGTGCTTGTGCCCTCGCCTCTTGTGATGGTCTTCTTCTTCACTTGAAGAATCATCCCATGACCTTATTGAAGTGAGGGCTTTTTCCTTGCACACCTTCTTCTTTGTCTTGGGTGTGGGCTTGTTTGGACAAACTTCCATAAAGTGCCCCAACTCTCTGCATCCATAGCATTATTTCTTTCTTTGCTCATTTCTTTGATTGGTGAAGATGAAATCTTAAATTTGGATGGGCACACCCTTGACATTGAGCCTTTGGATCATCTTCTCCACCTTGTTGATAAGTTTGATTGATTCTTCATCAAGGTCGGAGGTGGAGGAGGAAGATTGATCATCATCACTTGAATCATCATCATCCTCATCCTCATCTTCTTCTTCATCTTCACTTGAGGAGCTTAAGCTTGAGCTTGTCTCAACTTGCTTGCCCTGCATCTTCTTTTTCTCACTACATGCGAGAGCTTTGCCTTTGCTTGATGACGAGGCTTCTTCTTGACCCATCTTCTGTGACATTTCAAATGCCACTATCTTGCCAATGACTATGGCCAGGGGCATGGTGCTCAAGTCCTCCATGTTGTGAAGGATGGTGATGACACTTGCATATTTCTTTTGTGGTAGCATGGAGATGATCTTCCTTACAATGTCCGCATCATCTAGCTTTGTTAATCCTATTGAATGGATCTCATTGACAATTAGATTCAAACAAGAATACATATCACGAACAAGCTCATCATCATTCATTTTAAAGGAATCATAATTTTGTTTAGCTAGACAATGTTTTTGCTCATGGACATTAGTTGTGCTGTCATGAAGCTCTTGGAGTTTTAACCAAATTTCATATGCCATATTTAAAGTGAACACTTAGTTAAACACATCCATGCTAAAAGATTCAAACAAGTAATTTTTAGCTCTAGCATTGAAATGAATTTCTTTTTCCTCACTCTTTATGGGTTTATCAAGATTCTTAATGGGTTTCATCCCATCATGAATGACTCTCCAAACACCCAAATCTACCGCCTCAAGGTGACAAGCCATTCTAGCTTTATAGTAGGGGAAGTTAGTGCCGTCAAAGTGTGGAGGCCTAGAGGTATCCATTCCAACCACTCTAAATAGCGTCGGCTCAACGGCGGTGAAGCCAAAAATCCAAATTGAGCCAACCTGGCTCTGATACCAATTGAAATGGACCATGACACCTAAGAGAGGGGATGAATTAGACAGCTTAAAAGTCTAATTCTAAACTATGGCCTCTTTTTCTATTCTTAGCAAAACCTATGCAAAAGATAAACTATCTAAATATGCAACTACGGTTTTGCTAGTGTGTTGCTATCTCTACCGCAAAAGGAGTTATGCAAACAATATAAATGCAGAAGCAAAAGATTAAGGTAGAGATATGCAAACTCCCGTCGATGACTTTGGTATTTTTACCGAGGTATGAAGAAGCACGCAAGCTCCCCCATAGTCCTCGTTGGAGCCCATCACAAGGAATCCCTCGCAAGGGCCAAGCTCCCGGTTGGGTAACTCCATGGATAGCCCTGGGCCTTCCCCACGCGGAAGTGGGTCTCTGGTGTGACTTTCGACAAGCCTCTCCTAGACTGCTCCCCACCGTCTTCACTATCAAGCTTCTGGCCAAACCGCTGCGGGCCTTGTTCCCTCCGGTATATGGTGGTGGCCACACCACAAACACGGTTGGTGTGATCTTAGAAGATTACAAGCCCCTTCGATGTACAACAATGGTGCTCGCAAGCACCGAGTGGTAAGAGATATGCAAACCTCACTAAACACTAGGCCTAAACCTAGAGCAAGCACATAAGCAGTGGTCTAATCAACCTAAGCACTTTGCAAAGCACCTACGCTAATCACCTAATGAATCACTAAGCACTATGCAAGTGGAGATTACTAAAATGGTGTATGAACCCACGTTTCTGTTACTGACCGGACGCTGCTGTCGTCCTGATCGGACACATTCAGTCATCCTGACCGTTGAATCTAGCATGTTGATCAAACTCAGAGCAGAGTCCGATCACTGTCGATTGGACACATTTGATCATGCTGGTGCCGCTATGGAACCTCTCTGAACTCGATCGGATGCTACAGTTCCTGCATCCGGTCGATCACCCTCTAGCATCCAGTTAGTGCTGAGCTATTGTCGCGACAGTGAACAGTGTCATCGTCGCGTCTGGTCACTTGAATCCTCAGCGTCCGATCGCTGCTGCTGATGCCTGCTGTTGCTGAGCATCTTGATCGAACGCGTTCGGTCACCTCTGTGAAGCACCTTTCTTCACGATCTTGCGTCCGGCTTGGTTCCTATCTTCGTGATTGGACTTTGCTTGATATCTTGGGTCTTCTCTTGTGCTTCTAGGGTCTTGCTTTTAGTATTGATTGTGGGATCATCATGTCGCCTTCGTCCAAGTCATGTCTTGCACCCTATTGAACTACAAAACAATTACTTGTAAATTCATTAGTCCAATTTGGTTGTGTTGGTCATGAAACACCAAAATTTAAAGTAAATGGGTCTAGGGTCCATTTTCCTTACACCCTTAACTTATAATTTATGTTCTAGCATCTGTAGTATATATTCTGTGTAAACCTGATGATAACTATACTCTTCTTGTTGGTCTACTGTACTTCTTGGTTTGGCTAGAATAGAAGATTTAAATTAGCTGATTCCCAATTCTGACTTTACTCTGACTTAACTGAATCTGAAAACGACCCTTATTGCAAAAACCCTTCAAATTCTTTCTCAATCATCAACGCCGTATTCCCCTCATTATTAGCAAAGTAGAGCTTCCCCTTCCATTAATTGGGGTTGCTTTCACACGTTCCAAGATATCTACTGTCTCGCATTTGTGGCTATAAATATCAGCCAAGGGCCTCGGCCTCGAACACACCTACACCTACACCAACAACTATTTTCATTCTCCTATGTCTTCTCATCTCCAAGAACCCTATAGCAATTTCTTCTTCTTCCTCTTAAGATCCAAACCGACACCCATGGCCGAAGAAGATGACTGCGGCAAGTGCCCAGTTGAGGAGGTCCCGGAGGAGGATCTACCAATGAGCCAGTGCCTCCGCCACATGAGGTAAGATCAAACACCTTCTGCTCATGACAACAAATCATCTTCAAACTTGCCCATAGATTTGTCTTGAATAACAGACTCCATCCTCTTCCCCAAGGGCCGGTGAGCCCTCCAATGCTGCACCTACCGCCACTCCCACGCCGGACTCATCGGATTCCTTAGACTCGTACACTGGTGATGACGCCCGACACTTCCTCTGGGAGTGGAGGGCTACCAAGGACCGTTATTCGGAGGCAACTCGAGAAAATTGTCAGCTTGAGATCCGCCTTGAGGCCTCCCAGGCTGCCCTCCTTGCTGTAGAGATAGAAGCCAACATTGCTTGGGCAAAGTTGGCTGAGTCCGACGCCATGGTGGCGGGTAAGCCTACTTCTAAGAAAACCCTCATTATCATCTTCACTGCCCTTATCTTGATAATCTTTGCTTTTGTGATTATCAGCCCTACAGGTACGGTTGGAAATCTCCAACTGGCGGTGAACGTGGCTACGATGGCCATCAGCGCTAGGGGTCCCCTGCTCATCAATCACCTGCACTACATCCCTAGCATGCGCCTAGGAGATCGGCCCTCCACGGCGCTCATCATGGCGACGGCGGTGGCTCTGGCCACAGCGCAAGTCTAGACCGGGTAAGGACTCCTCCCAACCATAGGAGCCAGGCTTCCCTAATGGTCGATGATCCCAACATGCATGAGGAGCTGATCGAGGACTTCGACTGACTGCGCGATAGGCCATTGTGGACATCACGCCAGCCTAGGATGTTGTGAACAAGGTGTTCGACTAGCTGTACTAGGAGCAGCATGATGAACGAATAAAGTTTTTGCCTTTTCCTTATGAATTCATCTGCCATAATATTATGATTGTCCTTGTGTGTGTTTTTGCCTCTATAGGCGATACATATTAGTATTCAGGCTTTTACCCCTTTAGGGTTAATTTTTGAACTAAAGGTGATACCCTCTTGGTACCCGGCTATTAGAGCCGATGACTAAACAAATCGGCTATCAAAGCATTAATCTAAACGCTAGGATAATACTTCTTCAAAAAATTTTCCATTGATCGCTCTATCAAACTCCTCTTCCCCTTGTAGTGTTTCTAAGATAAAGCATTACCAGGCGCACATACGTTTTATTCGATAAGGACCTTCCCAATTAGGCGGCCATTTGCCAAACCTGCTGTCTTTAGATCCAATCACAATTTTACTTTTCAAACTAAACTCTCCTTCACAAAACTATTTGTTCTTGACCTTTTTATTATAATGCCTTGCAACTCTTAATTTATTGGCCTCATTATTTTCAAGCACGCATAGCCAATGATAACTTAAGTCCTCCAAATCATTCATCATAAGGTTTTTATAGTACTTTGGCTGTCAAATCATTTTATAATGTAACACGTCTTGATCCAGTCTGAATCTTCCAAGGAAGAACTACATTATGCCCATATACTAACTCATAAGGTGATGATTTAATCGATCTATGGTAAGCCATCCTATATGCCCACAATACTTTGTTAAGTGTCAAGTACCACTTCCTTGGTTGCTCTTCAATTTTCTTCTTAATCAACTTAATCAAAATTTGATTGGACGCCTCTGCCTAGCCATTAACTTGAGCATAATAAGGAGAAGAATTTAATAATTTAATTCCCATACTGGCAGTAAAATCTCTAAACTCTTTTGATGTAACATGGTCCCTTGGTCAGTAGTAATGGTTTGAGGAATCCCAAAATGATAAACAATATTCTCCTTGACAAAATCAACCATATTTTTTGAAGTTACTGTCTTCAAAGGAATCGCCTCAACCTACTTGGTAAAATAATCTATTGCTACCAATATAAACTTGTGCTCTCTACTTGAAGGTGGAAAAATCTAACCAATTAAATCAATTCCCCAGCCTTGAAATGGTCATGGCTTAATTATTGGATTCATAGCTGATGCAGGCGATTTCTGAACATTACCAAAACGCTGACAATCCTAACAACCCCTGTAATATTCAAAGCAATCTTCTAATATTATTGGCCAGAAATATCCAGACCTGTGAATAATCCATTTCATTTTATAAGCCAATTGATGAGCCCTACATATTTCTTCATGTACTTCACCCATCAACACTTTTGCTTCTTCTTGACTTAAACATTTAAGTAAAACTCCATCGACTTTTTTGTAATACAACTGATCATTTAACAAGACATATTTAGTCAATTTATATCTCAGCTTTTTTGTAACCTTCTGTGATGGATTCTTGAGGTAATCGGCTATCTCAACTCTACAATCATTAGCCAAGGTCTCACTACTTAATATTTCTTAAATACTCAATAGCCTAATGCATTCTAAGCTAACCGATTGGCCTCTTGATTATGTGCTCTTGGAATATGCCAAAGAGAAGTAAAGGGAAACTCCTCGAGTAACTTTCGACATTCATCATAGTATCCCTTTAGAATATCATCTTTACATTCATATAGGTCGATCAACTGATTAATAACTAGCTGTGAATCTCCAAATATTTCAATTGACTTGGACTTTACTTCCTAAAGAAGTTGAAGTCCCTTAAGAATAGCTTCATATTCTGCTTGATTATTGGTTGTCATTGGTTTGGTTTTAAAAGACAAACTCAAAACTTGCCCTCCGAGGCGAAACAACAACAATACCAATGCCACCACCTTGCTTGCATGATGATCCATCAAAGAACAATGTCCAAGGCATCGGTTCCACATAGCTGATGCTTGGTTTATGGTGTTGAGTAATAAAATCGGCCATTACTTGCCTTTGACTGCTTTAGCCGATTCATACCTCAAGTAAAATTCTGATAATGCAAGAATCCACTTTTCCATTCTTCCATTTAATATCGGCATTGACAACATGTGTTTGATCACATCGGCTTTAGACACAACTATACACTCAGCCGATAATAAATAATGTCGTGGTTTAGTGCAGGATAAATATAAGCATAAGCATAACTTTATATAGGAGAATATCTTGTTTCTGGATCCAAAAGTCTTCTACTTAAATAGAAAACAACTCGTTCCTTTTCTTCAAACTCTTGCATCAAGGCCGATCCAATCGTTTGGCTATCGGCCGACACGTACAACTTAAAAGGTTTACCTTGCTGAGGAGGAACCAGCATAGGTGGATACTTTATGTATTCTTTTATTTCCTCAAATGTCTTTTGTTGTACGTCACCCCATTTAAATTCTTGATCATTTTCAACTTCATCAAAGGAGAAAATGGCAGAATCCTTTCTAACAGATTTGAAATAAACCTTCTGATAAAATTAATCTTACCAAGCAGAGATTGTAATTCTATTTTATTAGTTGGAGGTACATCCTTATCAATTGCTTTCATACTTTTCTGACCAATCTCAATTCCTCTCTTGTGGACCATAAAACCTAAAAATTATCCAGCTGACACTCCAAAGGCAGACTTATTAGGATTCATCTTTAAACCATGTTTTCTTGTGCACTCCAAAGTCTCCTACAGATCAGCCAGATGTTCTATGTACCCTTTGGATTTCACCACCACATTATCAATATAGATTTCAATAATCCTACCGATCAACTTATAAAAAATATAATTCACCGCCCTCTGATAAGTTGCACCAGCATTCTTCAATCCAAAAGTCATCACAACCCATTCAAATAAGCCAATTACACCAGGGCACCTAAAAGCTATTTTTGCTATATCTTCTTCAGCTATAAAAATTTGATTATAACGTGCATTACCATCCATAAAACTAATAACCTTATGCCCGGCTACTGCATCTACTAACATATCGGCTATTAGCATCAGATAACCATCCATCAGTGTAGCCTTGTTCAAATCTCTAAAATCAATACAAACTCTCAACTTCCCATTTTTCTTATACATAGGAATTACACTCGATATCCACTCTGCATATCGGTATGGTTGGATAAATTTTGCTTCTAGTAGTCTTTCAGTCTCCTTCTTAATATCATCAAGAACATTTGTATTAAATCTCCTTGGAGCTTGCTTAAATGGCCGATATCCAGGTTTGATTGGCAACCGATGTTCAACAATTGATCGATCTAAGCCAGGCATTTCATAATATTCCAAGCAAAATAATCTTTAAATTCCTTTAACAAATCTATCAATTCTTGTTTATACTCAGGATCCAATTTAGCAGTTACATACATCGACCTAGGCTTATCTTCAGGACCAATATCTATTTCTTCTAACTCATCGACCGACATAAAGCCATGTCCTAGTTTACCATCTATACCATCTACTGGATTATCCATTAAAACAAACTTTTCAGAGCCAATTGCTCGGAATTGACTATTGGCCTTCATCATTGATTCTAATGAAGCCTCCTTCCATCACTTGCCAAAAAAACACTCGAAATCTTCTAGTTCCCAATACATTGGATCAGCTAGTTGCTATGCTCATAGAATCATCAGCATGAACTAGCTCAACATTGTCTCCATGCCACTGAAATCAAGCATTGATGCATAGTCGATGGTACAAAACAATTGGCATGAATCCAATCACGATCGAGGAGTAAACTATATGAACCCTTTACATCAATTACAAAGAATATAGTGAGCAAAGTCTTGCTTCCAATTGTTAATTTAACATTTATTGCCCCCTGGTCTTGGATGCAATACCCCCAAAATCCTTAAGCACCATGTCAGTCTCAATTAGATCGTCTGGTCCTTTACCAAGCTTGTTGAAAAGTAGTATAAGACATCAGATTGACAGAAGCACGACCATCAACCAACATTTTACTCATCGGCATCCCATTGACAAACCCTTTCACATATAAAACCTTCAAATGCCGATGCTTAACTGGTTTATCAAATATAGCTTGCTATATCAATGCCAACTCGGCTACCATCTTTTCATACTCTGATTCATCAAAATCCGAATAGACTTTTGATCTGCTGGAGCTTTAAATTTAGATGATAAAAGAAAAGCCATTTGAATATTAGCCGATGGTTGACCCTTATCGGCTATTTGTTTAGCACGCCAAACTTGCAGTTTACCAGATTTCTAAGCCTGTTCTAATTCTCTGCTCCTTAGGCGTTGTACTCTTCTCTTCTATCTTCTTGTTCAACCTCCTGGACACCACTGTCCTTCCTATCAAACATACTCTTCTTCATCATCTTCTTCTTCATAATCGACCCAATTTTGATCAACAACTCGCTTTCTAAGTCGATCATGAATGCTTCTATTTTTTAAGCACCGATCCACATCATTATGTTGATATTCAATTCGATCATGGATAGACCGATGGTTGGCTTGAGATTGCCTAAACTCCCAATATTGTTCGCTATATTCTAGGCAATTATTTCTAGTAGGCAATCTTAAACCTTCATTCCAACAATGTCTAAAGAAAAGGCAATTCAATGTGACTCAGCTTGTTCTCTTTATACATCTTTTCTTCTTGTTGACGCTGATATTCCTTCTCTTCTAACCAGCGCTGATAATCCTTTCTTATTCCACCGTTGCCATTTATTCAACAGAATTTGAGATGTAACACGTGGTCTCATCACCCCATCTCTCGACGTTTCTCCCTACTCATATCGGCTCTTTTGTTCGTCACGACACCTTTTAAGTTCTCTATATTCATAAGCTGATATTTGCATCTCTGGATCAACCATTCTAGTTTCTCTTGCATTAGCTAATGTCAAAACTTTAGTCTTCCCTTTGAAAAAGTTAGCATCAACCATGTTCTGATCCTTTGGGAAAGGATTATCATCAACTTTTATTTTTCGAGCCGTATCAAATTTAAGCTTCCCTTGCTGAATAGCCCTCTGAATATGCTGCCGAAAAATCCTGCAATCATTCGTAGTATGAGAAGTAGTGTTATGGTACTTGCAGAACTTCTTATTCTTTAACTGATCGGGAGGTAATATAACATGATTGGTAGGCAATTTAATCTGTCCCTTCTCAAGCAAGAAATCAAAAAGTTTGTCTGCTTTTGTAACATCAAAATCATAACTTTCTTCAACGTCCTTTTCCCCAAGGATTTGGAACCATTACTATTTCTTTTACCCAATTCCATTCAGCTACTATCAATTTTCTATTCATCATACATCATTCGACTGAAATATGAATTATCCAGCTTTCAGCGATTGGCAGCATTCTTCTAGAATCGAGTATTCTCTGTACGCATATTCTGGAATGGCTTATTAAGTGCTGGCCACCCATTGAGCCAATCTGAACCTAAGTTGTTAAATTCTTGCCACAACCAGCTTTTCTCTCTATGTTGGCAATATTCCTCAAACAAACCAACGCAGCTAGCTAATCATCAGTCAAATTCGATGAAAAGCATAAGTTTCTTGTTTCTCGGAACCTCTGAAGGAACTCAGCACTGATCCATTAACTCTTTGTTTTATAGTTGTCAAATATATGATCTTCTTTTTCCCCTGTCCTAGTATAGAAATATGTATGAAATTTCTTCTCATGGTCACTCCAATTGGCAATAGAATTAACCGCTAATGATGAAAAACCAAGTGAAAGCTGTTCTGACAGGGATAAAGAGAAGAAATGAACTTGATACGCTTCTTCAACAGAGGTTTCACCCAACTAAGTAAGATATCGACAAACATATTCTATTGTACTTGTGCTATCTTGACTAGTGAACTTAGCAAATTCTAGAAACCTGTAGTTCGTAGGAAGGGCCACCAAATCATACCACTCTAGATATGGACGTTTGTACAAAAAGGTCTGCCCTTTTGGTTTTAAACTGAACTGATTTTTCATCATTTCGGTTACTTCGAGCAACAATTCATCAGTATTTGAGTTTGGATTTCTTGGCAATTGCTAACCCATCTGTGGATTGAAATTCTGAGTGCCTTGATACACTAGATTTGGAATTATATTGAGGGTATTATAATCTAAACCATAATGATATCCTTGTGAAATATCTACCTGTCGGGCCCCTTGCTGATTTGCTGTTTGAAATCTCTGATTGAAAATATTAGGATCTATATCTCTATGAATGCTTTGAACTGATGGTGCTATGTTTTGAGCCAACGGTGGTATTTGGCCTAATGTACCAAAATTAACCATCTGATTCTGAACTTGCCCTGTTGGCTGTTGCACATGTTGCACTGATGATCCCAGATTATATTGCATTTGATTAATAGTAGCACCCTAAATTTGCTTAGATGAATTCTAAATTGTTTGGGCATCATCACTCTTAGCTAGTGCTGCTTCTTGATGGCTAGTACCGGCTTGATTAGTCCTCTGAGTCAATGGATGTGGAATATTGTAATAAGTCGGTCCAACCTGATCATGTGAAAATCCATAAAACACATCGTTCATGGTATTGTGGAATGTATTCAAGAAAGCTGTATTATGATTCAGCATTGCATCATGAACAAATTTGTTGACAACTTCTACAAAGAAATGCCTATCATCAGCTTCGTCCGTATCTGATGGTCCATGCATCAAAACTCTTAGAAGTGGATATTTTTGAATAACTTTATTATCACGTGTTTTGGTGTATGACAACAAGCACTTGTTCTGAAACTCCTTCATGGCCTTACCACTGACATCTTTATCCTCAGCAAGTAAGTCTTTATAAGGCACCATAAGAATGTCCTTGTTGTTCTGAACCGCCATGACGATTGTGGTCCCACTGGCTGTGTCAAAAAGTGTGTTGACACAAAAATGTTGCAATGTAATCAACACGCAGCAAGCCGGAAGAATCTGCTTGATGGAGCAAGGCTGGAGATCCGCTTGGCTTCGAACACTAGACCGGTCGGCTTTGAGGTCGGAGGTGTGCTAGTCAATTTGATCCTGCAATTGACAAGGAGAAGATAATCAATAGTTTAAGGTGGAACATGCCGGTGTTGTACCAGACAGTTCCAAATATATGGCTTTGAAAACCAATAAATAAGGCCATCGACTAAATAGTCGATATCCAGCATATCCATGAAAGGAAGATCTTTAAATCAAGGATGATAGGCTAATATTAAATGATAATGACATGAATCAAAATAACCAATGCTCATGGATCATGGCAGATTCATGGTGACTGATTAATCGAGACAAAACAAGTACAACACATGCAAATACAAAATTTAGAAGATCCTTCCTTAAGATTCCAATATATACTACTAAATAGTCGATTGATACAGTCATTGATTACAGAATTGGTAACCTGCAAAGAAGCGATATAAGAAAACATCATCGACTAAATGGAACATGATCGGTATAGAGCGTCGAGCCGATAAGTTTGATGAAAAGAGTATAACATGTGAACAAATCGACTATCTAATATAAATGAATCTACAAACAATTTGAATCTAATCTATTATCATCAACAGTGAGGTTCGATCGGATCGATGCAGCTATGACAATGATAACAAACTAAAACCAAAGAATCTATAAAACCATCTATATGTTAACAGATTCATGAAAACATGCTATATGCATGAGAGTATAGGCAATCGGCTAAAATAGCCGATGCGGTTATAGCAAACAAATAGAGTACATATCTTGATCATGAACCAAACCACTAATCGATAATTTCTAATCTAAAGTCTTACCAGTGAGGTTCGACCGGATCGATGCAGCTACGGTAGTGTCATTAGATTAGATCTCATTAACTAGTGAGTTTATTCAAGATTGAAACATATCTTTGGATGCATACTATGTTTGATTGGAATAGAGATAAAACAGCCAATCTAGCAGAATTAAGTCATCAATTATAAGATTTAAAGCATGACCAGATCAAAGGACGATCAATTAAGATGATATGATACCGATCTATCTCTATCTCAATCGGGTGATTTGTTATAATTAATAAAACATTAACTATAACATGATCGATAACTGGTGAATCAACCGAAAACAGCAAGGAAAATCTTACTAATCTTAGCAGATTCGATAACTGGTGATATTGTATTAAACAATAAGTTATTTAACACAAGATCGATAACTTTGATCTATATTATGATTCGTAAGAGATCAATCAGCTAATGCAGCCTTACAAACAATGATATGGATCGATAACTAACTTATATTATATCTCATAAAAGATCAATCAGCTGATGCAGCTTTACAAACACAATACAAGTCATGACGATACTCACAAGCAAGCTGGAGGTCGATCAGCCGATGCAGCCCTGTTTGCTGAAGAACTCGTCGAGATCTACAATACTCCCACTCCTAATGCGATGGCGAAAGCCAGAAAAGATTGTATTGATTGAATGTTGGTCCCTTTGTACAATAACCAGGGTCTAATATTTATACCCAGAACCTAAATATGAATCCTACTCAAATAGGACTTATTACAATTCTTGTAATAAAAGAAAACTTCCTAATTTAACAATAACTTGGACCCTAATTTTTTCTTATTCGTAGAGTCCGACACATCTTCCTGACACCATTCAAGCATAGCCCATTGACGCCGTCTGCTGACGTCATCTATAAAATAGCCGATTCTAAAATCGCATCTAAATCACATATAATCGATTTTTTGATGACACAATCCTGTAGGCTTCGAGTTTCTGCGTTCTTATTTTTAAATTTTGGTGTAAACAAATACTAGGAAATGGTAGGCACCAAAATAAATAACTTGGGCGAGAGAGGATCACCCTCTACTTGCTGGTGAAGCCCATGCCCATGCCGATGGATAACGAAGTCTTCAGGTTCTCCATCTATTAGTGTCCCAACAAATGTCCATGCCTTGTTCATTCTTTCATTGCTCACACCATCCATCGTAAGCACCTTTGTTAATTATGAGCCTTCTCGCGTTGTCTTCGTGTGTAACTGTTTTGTTTGGAAAGACAGTAGGCCCCTTTGTTAAAATGAGATTATATCAAAGGAAGAAAAAAAGAAACTTTTGTTTGTTCCACTGACACATTGGGATTTTTTTCTCTCTCTCTCAAACTGATTTCCATTTTGTAATAATCTCGCTGATGTATGAAATGCAGACATTGAAACAGAGGTGTTGCTACAAACTTCATTCAGCAGGATTTCTTTTTCCAAAAAAAAAAAAAAAACCTTCGTTAATGAAAGAAAGCATATGCCACTGTGTGTGTGAATTGGGTTGCAGTACTGGGTCTTGGCAGGTCAACCCAAGTCTGAATCGGTGACTTTGCGTGCCCCCGGGTCCTCTTTGGCTTTGTTATGTTATTAGGGTTTTGTTGAAAGCCCATCCATATGTAAATTCCAACAGGCTTGACCCCCTGCCCACTGTTGGGTGGCTGGTAGCTTTGGAGTCGCTGATTGCCTCACCTCACTTCCTAGCAGCTCTGCAACCCTCCCTACTAGAGTAGGTTGGTACTTGGTACCTGCAACGAAGGCGCGCTCGTCTCATCTCACCGCAGTGATAGTGATCTGTGCAGGCGCCGTGAAAACGATGGCCCTGGTGCAGGGCGCCAGGCCGGGTGACCGCAGCCCATCATGATGAGGTCACCTCACAAGGTCACCCCCACCCCACCCATGTCCCCGCCTTGTCTGATCCAGAAATTTCAGCATCCTCTCGCATGCGAGGAGATCGAGATCGAGTCGAGATTACCCAGGCCGCTGTTGCAATCCTCGCAAGAGCCCTGCCCGGATGGCGACGGCGACAGCGACAGCGACGGCGACTTGCTTGGATCTTTGCTTCTCCATTCCATCTCTCCACGTACGGTGACTTGGGCCAGCGTCAGTCTGATCTTATACCACCACTACCACGCCAACCCCTCTTCCTGATTGGTATTTGGATAGAAAATAGAAGATCTTTATTTTGTCCGGTTTGGTGGATCACAAAAGGTGGCTTTGCCTGTCTGCTGGCCACCTCCTTTTTCACATGCAAGGATATATGCATCATCTATTGTGCTCCTATCACTGCTACTGAAAACTTTATCCAGGCGGGCAAAAGCTCTTAACCGAGGCGAGCAAGTCAACCGCCTCGACTCAAAGGTCACGGTTAATCGTGGTCTTAACCGAGGCAGTTGGCCTAACCGAGGCGGTCGGCATAAGACAACCGCCTCGGTTAACGCTATTAACGTAGTCGGTTGAGTTAAGTAGCTCGCCTTAGTTAATAATTTCATGAAATACAAAAAAGCCCACCGAGCCCGGTACCACGCGGCGCCGATGCCAGTGGTAGGATCCGCGCCGCCACAGCCGCCGGTGGCCGAATCCGTTCGGTGGTGGCTAGATCCGCGCCCCACCACTGCCGGTGACTTGATTTGCGCCCCTGTCGTCTCCGGTGGTCGGATCCGCCGCCGGTGGACCGTTGGAGGCCGGATCTGGTGGCTGACGCACGAGGGATAGGGAAGGGGCGACGTGCTCGGTGGAGAGGGGGGGGGGGGGGGCGCTGTGCCGTGCTCGGAGGAGAGGGAGGGCCGCCGTCGCCGGTGCGGGCCTCCCCGCGCACCAATGCTACGTGTGGTGGCCGCCGCTGCAGGAGGGGGCTGGCCCGTGCGCCTCCTCCTCCCCGCCAGTCGCCTTCGCTGCCTCCACGCCGGAGAGGAAGGCGTGCATGGAGGGATGGACAGGGGGGAGAGGCTGAAGAGAGAGACGAGAGAGAGAGGGACGGACGAGGGAGAGTTATTTCCGCTCTGCTGCACGCGTGGCGAGCCACGAGTGGCCACTAGCCCGCTTCCTGATCACTGACGTGGAGTAGCACACGGATCATCCCAGCGCGCAGCACATTTGTGCTTTCTCACTGCGACCGACACACGGGCCCCACTCCCACTCCCACTCCCATTCCTGTGCGTCCGCGCCTCGAGGTTTGAACACAGCGCTGATTAACTGAGGCAGTTATTTAAAAGCAACCGCCTTGGGTTGTGTTATAATGCCCGCCTCGGTTAATAAGCATTAACCGAGGCGGACCAAGGCGGTTATATTACATTGCCCGCCTCAGTTAAGCATTAATCGAGGTGGTTGCTTGGCCGGCTGTCCTGCCACGAATAACCGAGGCGGGCAACCAGCCTGCCCACCTCCGAGGCCATTTTAAAAACGCATCGCAAAAGATTTTGTGTAGTAGTGTATGTGAGGTGCAATTCCATGGACTCCATCAGATTAGTTTGCAGCTCTTAGGCCTGCAAGATTCTGAGTTCTGTGATCCCAGTACTGTGTTAGACTTGGACCCAGATTCTTTGTCCTTGGTGAGATAGAGATATGACACTATTGGGGGAGGTGTTGGGTGTTCATGCCCCCACAGGGGTAGAATTTGCCAGAAACACAAATAAAAGGGGCCGGGCCGGGGCAAATTATATTGTGCTTGGTTCGATGAATGGAAGCGTCTTTTGTGCCCTGTAAAGATTTTTAGGTGGTAAACAAAAGGTGATATTGGTGAAGGAAAGCCGCGTTTGAGTGGCTACAGTTGGTTGCTGAAATGGAAGGTTTGCTCCATGATAAAGACGCCGGACTCCATGAGAAATTACATTCGGAAAAGTGTGAACCGGTTCACCTCAGTTATAATTATAAATAAACTAGTAGTCTGTTCTGCTCATCTATGCCAGAGGTAGTGTGATGCCGAGTCACCTTGAGTTTGACGTGCCCATTACATGCATGCTTGATTGAGTGCCTGAGAGGCTAGAATTGCTGATTTCTGGATGCTGTGACTTGTCTGCTCATCTTAGCACTTGTCTGGAACTGTTCAGCTGTGTCGCCAAAGACAAAAGCCCAACATAGTAGTGCTACCTGTTGAAGCAGTATTCATGCCAACTGCCATGCTTGGTCAAGTCAGCACGTACCTGTTTGGAATTTGGTCTGAAGCCTGCATGTTTAAGGTACTGAAATGATGTCCCTGGCTGCTAACAGCATATAAATGTTGACCACTGCGGTATGATGCATGTTTTGATCATTCAGTGGAGCAGGCTAACATAAGCATATTGCCTCTATTGGGTCACACTCAACACACTATATGCTACGCGAGAAGCATTCAAAGGGCCGCTGTCATTATCATGCCAATTGTAGAGATTAACTGTTGCAGAATATCGTAACTCCATTAATTAGGATAAGGACTGCCAACAACTGCAAATCCTCTTGGAGGCTTGCAACACATTGAAACAAAAATCCTGCACCTAAACTGTAATGTTTCACTTGGTATAGTAGAGGCATCACTTGTCACTCTGTGTGAGCAGTTGGCATGACTTCAGATTCCTAGGCTTTTATTGTGCAATTCTGCTGGGTCATAAAGGTAGCAATTGCATTCTCTTTGTATTCTATGGGTTCCACTTAGCATTCGTTGCTGTCTAATGCTAAACTATTCTAAAGTTGATTTTTTGAACGTAAGTGGCAGGACGAACTATGCTAAAGTCAGTACTAGTACTTTTTTGTCCTACTGGAACTGCAAAAGGATAAAAAGACGATTACCTTAATTCACCCATGATAATACTTGAAGACTGGATAAAAAAATTGTGGGAAAAAGTATTTGTTAAGCTTGTAATAGAAAGATCAGTTAGCTCTCAATAATACAAAAATTAAAAGTGGTGTTAATGGCATCCTACAGATTCTGATTCGACTTGAAGGTAGTGTTTCAGTTTAATTTCCTGAGCACCTGCTTCCAGTCAGCGACACATAATGTGTTGTTTTTTGTTGTTAGAATGATCTGAGCTCAGTCTGTTGTGCAGGCCTAAAAATTACGCTTTCCCCGGTTACACTTTGAATTTCAGACCAACAGAATCAAATCTGAGTATCTTAATTCTTCCTGGCTGTTAAAACCCATTGTGGGTCACATATTTTGCTATTGTATAAGAGTGTAGATAAGCAGAGATCTATTAAATGGTGGGGATGCTAGTAAACTTTCCCAGATACTCGTGCTTCTCTGAGTCCAGACTTAACTTTCATCACATATTGACCAGAATGGAGCAATAATAAACTAATGTACACATGTCATCTAATTTTACATATATTAGCTACTGCTTCATAGAAAGCTACTTTGCAATGTAGAAATGTGGAATGAACTTCAGAAGATCTTTTGGTCGGACAAAGTTCTACTCTCATGTTGCTCTCTTCTCCTTTTGTCCATTTAATATGGTTTGGCATCTATTTGTAATCATAGATATGCCTTTGTTTTTTTTTTAATAGAAGTAGCCCTCTGCCTAATTGCTATCATTGCCTAATGCACACAGTGCTACAGCAGAGGGGAAAACGTCCTTCAAGCCTCGTTCAAGATATATGTTATTACCAGTTGGCAATTGCATAATGCATTACTGCAGAAGTCAGTAATATAGAATTCAGGGTTGAGCATAGTTATCTCAACCTTCTGCCAATGAGGGACTTGGTAAGTGAAATGAACCTGAAATGCCATGAGATATATATATATATATATATATATATATATATATATATATATATATATATAGGGAGAGGCTATTCAGTAGCCGGCTACAAAATAAGTTATTCTGTAGCCACCTCCATTTACTATAATTTTATATACTAATTTACTATAATGTCAATACATATTTACGATAGTTGCGTTACTATAACACATGGGGATATTTACCATAACGTTATATTAAACCACTTAGTAAGGAGTTACTATAATCTCGTAAATTAACATAGTAATTATCATAACTCAAAGTGGCTACAGAATAAGTTATTCTGTAGCCAGCTACAGGATAGTAGTTCTATATATATATATATATATATATATATATATATATATATATATATATATATGATATTATATATATATAATAAAGTATATAAGGGTTTGCAATACTTGCTACTTGATTAGAAATAAGTGCTTGTTAAGCAAAGCCGTTGTTGACAAAGAGAGCATCTGGTCCCAACCTTTTTCTCTAGCGGGAGCAGGTGCCAGCTGTTCATACCAACTGGTGGGCTGCTTTTTTTATTTATTTATTGGAAACAAATGGCAGGAGCGCTGCCTTTTGATTAAAGAGAAGGGATTGAGAAGTGAGAACATACAAAGAAAAGAAGCATCAAGGGATGCAAGGGGGAAACCGAAAGAGATACAGCAGATCAGAGTTTAGAACAAAGCAGCAAGAAAATTTGTGGTGTGCTGCTGGTGCGAAGCTGATGCTAGAGTTAGTCTTTATTTTATTCCGTATTCAGCAGCATGCATGTTCTAGAGACTCTTGTATTTGGTTCCATCTTCTTCTTTAATGAAATGTTACACAAGTCTCCTGTATATTCCAGGGAAAAAAATCCATGCCCACTATGTTGCTAACATTTTCTTCTGGATTCTGAACTCTGTGATATAATTGTGTGAAAAATATATGGTACATAAAACATTTACAAGAATGCTATCTAACATATAATTCTTCATGTACTGGAGAAGTTATACGATATACACACATTTCCATGTTCTCAGCAGCTACGTATCACAGTAAATAATTGTTGTGTATCTCTTTATTAAAGATTAACATAATATGGTCAATGGCTCATTATATCAGCAGATCCTTTTCTTTTCGTTTCGCGAGAGATTAAAAGTTCATGCAGTCTGTGAGTGTAGCCTTTTCATAAGATGAATGTGGCCTTATCCAGTTCTTATTTTATCAGAACCTTTTCATTTGATAAACAAGAGTCACCTACCATGCTTTCCAGGAATTTAATTTCATCAGATGCTTTGTAAGCATCCAGCCTATTCGCTTGTTCGTATACGATCATAGATTATAAGCTGGAACAGTATTTTTCTCTCACACAAAACCAGCCAACAGTAAATAATCCATGATCGTTTACGACGAAACGAACAGGCTGATCAATGCTGTTGTGCTGCATGGCACTAGTGGTAAGAATTCGGTTTGCCTTCTGATCAAATTAGGTTCTGTAGGCCCAATGATAGAGGCATTTTCAAAGTCGAGTGTTAGCCTTTCTGGAAATCTCAAAAGGTTCGTTATACTAGATACGTATGCCCATCCTACTTCTTTTGTCGATGGGAATAGCCTTCCATAGAAAGTTTGTTCTTGTTATTATCTTATTTTGTCTAGAGTAACTAGATTCATAGGAGACAATAGATAGGAATAAACAGTTATATGATGGGTAATGGGAGACATGCCTAGTAGTGTAGTTCTGTTGAAGGAAATGATAGTCTACGTTTTTGGCTCAATAGGCGGCCATGATGCTGCCATATATGCAAAAGCAAAATTAGTAATTCACTCATTCCAGATTTGAAGATCGAGGTTGTCTTTAATCTGCACTGCGCCCCTGCATCATGGCACAAATATTCCTCCTACAAAACTTTTTGTTCTTCTGATGGTTACCACATTTGACTATATATATTATGTAATTGGAAGGTAATGATCAACTTTGTGGTTTCCCAGCGCTAATTATCTCATTTTTCATCAGCTCCAAGCTCCATCAAGTTGTTATCGGTACTCGTGATTGTATTCTTTACTGGTTAGTGGTTTCCCGCACCATTTGCTCATGTTCTTACTCCTGCAGTTTAGTTTCCTTAGCCTTGCAGATTTATGTTGTTGCCTACTCTAGTTACACTACACGATATGCCATTTCTGAATGCTACCATGTCCTAAACCATTTTTATCCCAGTGATTATGGGCAGCTAAAGGTTGGCTGAGAGGATTTTTAGGCCCTGTTTAGGAGAGTTCCACCGGCTCTAGAACTGAAAAAATAGCTCCACTCCAAGAATTGCTACCCAAGCGACTTAATTCCACGAAATCTAGATCTTAAAAGCATGGATCTAGTTGCCAAATCCATGAATTTCATGAAACTACTCAAGAGGTGCTTTAAAAATACTTGTTTTATACATTTTCATGGAGTTGGGGAAATTTATCCACCACCGCCACTGATTACACACGTAGCACTTCTTTTCTATTTCTCCGTACGCACAGTATACTGCCCCTCCCTTGCTCCGCCGAGGTCCTCCCCATCCACGCCATGCCCTGGCCATGGCACCATGCTGTACCGTGCCCCTCCCTGGCCGCACTCATCCCCGGCAGCCCCACGCCCGGCCGCGCCATGCTTCGCCCCTTTCGCACCTCGTCGCACCCTGCCATGGTCGTGCACCATCGTGGCCACCCATGCCGCGGTGCGCCCTAGCCCCACGGTGATTGTGTTATGTTCTTGCATTTTTTTTTCCTTTTTTGCCCCATGAAGAGTAATATTTGTTTCTCTCTTTTTCTCCCAGGCAAATTTGCCTGCCACAGGAAGCTTTGTTAGATGTTGAACTTTGAGTGCCTAAGGCTGAGATTGTTGCCTAGTGAAAAAAGTCTGTGGAAAGGCATAAATTGAACATGCCATAAGTACAGGCTTGTCATATCTTTCCCTGCAGGAGAGTGAGGGAAAGTTCAGTTCTGAGGTGGGGGGCTCAAAGAAGGCTCTAAAATTTGATACAGAGAAAAATGAGTCTGAGAAGGCGTTGGAGGATCGTCGCCCTGCGAGTCAAGTTGCTGCTGCTGGTGTGGAGAATACGGCAGTCCCTAGTGATGAGAACAGTACCATGCAGGGGGTGGTAGGCGAGATTGTACCGAGTCTGGAGAAAAATAAGGGCAGCAGTGGTGGTTTTGGGAGGGGTTTCAAAAGAATCCTGCCAACAATGGAGGGTAGTAAGAAGGGAGAGGAGGGCGTGAGTCTGGAAAAGAAGAGGACTCGCGAGGATGAGGATATGGACGTTGATGAATTGGACCGGATGTCAAAGCTTGGAAAGCTTGCGGCGGAGTTTCCTATTGATAACGTGAAGAAGGCGGGGCCGGCAAACCGGTCCTGCGGGAATCAATGAAGCTCCTGGCATGGAACTGCCGGGGCTTGGGAAACGCTCCGGCAGTTCGTGGGCTTCTTCGGTGCCATAAAGCTGAGGAAGCCGATATCCTTTTCTTGTCGGAAACCAAAGAGAAAATTTTGTATGTGGCCCTAAAAATAATGCTCCTTTCTTATTTGATATCGAAACTGAAAATCTTTCCTATATGTCCTGAACTTGAGTTTTTCTTTCCTATTTGACACTTCCGTCAGTTTGGTTTGTTAACGGCGTCAAGTCCTATGTAAAAAGTCCGTTTTACCCCTAGAGTTTTTTACTAATCCTGGCATTCCATGGTTAATATTGCTATCTTTTATGAATGTTTTTATCTTAAACTGCAATGTTTCATAAAAGATAGCAGTATTAACCATGGAATGCCAGGACTAGTAAAAAACTCTAGGGGTAAAATGGACTTTTCACATAGGACTTGACACCGTTAACGACCCAAACTGACGGAAGTGTCAAATAGGAAAGAAAACTCGAGTTCAGGACATATAGGAAAGATTTTCAGTTTCGATGTCAAATAAGAAAGGAGCATTATTTTTAGGGCCAAATATAAAATTTTCTCGAAACGAAATTAGACGACAAGAGGATGCTGGTGTTTAAGAAAAAGTTGGGCATGGCGAACATGGAGGTGGTGGAGTGAAGGCAAAGGGGGGAAATTGCTGCGTTTTGGAGGAGAGGGATTGATGTGGTTTTGAGAAGCAAATCAAAAAATCACATTGATTTGGGAGGTCCTGGAGACCGGCGGTGACAAATGGCGTTTTACGGGGATTATATGGGGAACCCCAATCTGATTTGAAGTAGAAGACGTGGGAGAGGGATGGAGAGTGCTAAAGGATCAAGACAATGAGCAGCTACCGTGGTTGTATGTGGGTGATTTCAACGAAATTCTATTCCACCACGAGAAGGAGGGGGGCTCGAGATCACAATCTTGTCTTGATCGGTTCAAAGGTGCTCTGGAAGTCTACGAACTGATGATTTGGTGTTTTTCTGGTGATATTTTCACATGGAGAAATAAACAAACCATAGGCAATACACACATAAGGGAGAGGCTAGATTGGGCGGTGGCGAATGCGGGATGGCGTATGAAGTTCCCGCTGATGCATGTTAGAATGGTGACCCATATCACTCAGATCATAGGCCTGTGGTGGTGTTAACAGAGATGCTTCCTCAAAGGAAAGGTAGTGGGGGAGGTTTCAATTTTGAGGCGAGTTGGAATTCAGGAGGAGGGCTGTCGGAAGGTGATAGAAGAGGCGTGGGGAATCTAGCTCTGGTGCGGGACTGTAGCTTGAGGGAGAGCATTAGAGGTATGGCAGCAAGCTTGAAGGATTGGAGTGTGAATGTTTTGGGCGATTTGGAGAAGCATGCTAAAAAAGGCAAAAAAAGGAGTAGGAGAAGTGGAGAAGAGAGTCCTTTAGTGATGATTCAGTGAGGAGGGAGGCAGTTTGGAGCTTTAAAGTAGATAGGTTGGAGGAGCAAATAGATATGTACTGGAGGCAAAGAGCACATGTGAACTGGTTGCAACATGGAGATCGCAACACAACCTATTTTCATAATGCGTGCTCGGTTAGAAGGAGGAGGAATATAATAGGAAATTTACAAAGGGAGAATGGGGGTTGGGTGGTAGAGGAGGAGAAGGCCTTTATTTCTAACTATTTTTCCCAGCTTTTTAGGACAAGTGTGGATGACGGTGGGGAGCACCTGCAGCAGCTCCTAGCTGCGGTGCAACCCGGCGTCACCCCGGAGATGAACAATCACTACTATAGATTGATTTTATCACTGTCGCCACTTTCACTGCCGTAGCAATAGAAGCGACCATGTGATACTTTCACCGTCGGTTGGAACGATAGCGAGGCCTCCTGGGAATGAAACCGATGGTTCAGACTTTTACCATTGACGGGTTAACGTTAGGTGCGGTAGTGGTATTAGGGTTGCATTTGCTCCGTCGCATGAAAAGCCAGGCCGACTAGGATACACATTTTGTCCACCGGCCCTAAACTAGCGTTTGGTCAAGCGGCGGTAAATTCAGCGTGAGTGTTGAACTGCCTCAAATTCCAATGCTGTCAAATCACCATTACTTCCGCCGCCTAAAGCCTAAGAGCCGTACCCACTGCTCTACATATACTTCAAGCCCGGTGCCCTCTGAAACCACCCTCTTCTTCATTCGTCATCCCCTTCTCTTCCAATCTACAAATAAAATGTCAGACAACCCCATCAAGTTTCCAAGCAGACCATCGTCCAGCGAGATGACTTGCTAGCCCACCAGTCCTCCGAGGACGATGTCTCCTCTGACAACTGGAGGTCTTCTGATTATAGTCCTCCATGGAGCTCCGAGAAGGAGGACCCAGAGGAGGAGGACGAGGACGAGGATGACGCCGACGCCGAAGACGACGACGATGACACTCCGACTCCAACTCCGACTTCGCCCTGCCTCCTCCCAAGCGAGCGAGGCGAGCCGAGAGGATCATATGTTTAGATTAAGTAGTTTATAATTAGTATAAGTAGTTTTAATAGTTTTGGTTAGTTATTATGCTTTCGGACATGTACAATCATATACTCGTTCAAATTGTATCTATATGTTACATATACATAATGAATCAATGAAAAAATTCTATTTGCCCAGATTTGATCTCTTCAATGCCACCTTTTTTACATGAAATACAAAGTAAGTTCTTTCCAATACTACTTCCAAAATGCCAGTGCACGGATTTGATCTCTCGACGAATGTATTTTGGTTTTCTGTATATTTGTGAATGTAAAGGGAAAAATATCATATACTGTTGCGGTTGTTTTTAGGAGAATCTAAAAGCAATTTAACCACTGACAATCGCCGTATTATAGCGTTAGATTAGCGTGGCATTGGTCGGCTTAATACAAACACTGTTTAACTTATCCCATGCCATCCGTTCTCGCTCCCGATCAATCTGGACCATCCGTTTGGCAACAAACCTAGAAGCGCCCAGCCCGCTCCCAACTCCATTCGGGTCTTGTCGGTGCCTTGGCGGCGGTTCAACCAACTAAAATACCCCAATACGAATCCATTAGTTCTCCCCACCCGTTGTTGCTTCATCCTCATTCTCTCCACCCGTTGCTTCATCTTCATTTTGACCTGTCACCTGTACTTGCTCTGCCTCGAGCACCTTGCATTGTCATAGTGGACAACGCCCCATGAAGGTTAGATGGATTCGACCACCCCCTGTTAGCATTTGGTTCCAATTGGTTTTGGGTTCAGTATCAGTTTTGTTCATATTAGGAATTTCTTCATTGCAATAGATGTCTTACTTCGGAAGAAGCCATTTCAATGCGAACAACCTTGCATTTTGGTGGCTAGGGGTGGCACCAGGACCCCAGATGATGTTGTTTGCTACTTGGGGATGGAGCATTCACCTGGACCGACTGTTGATTGTTGAAGCCGCTGTTCATCACCTTCTCAGACCACAAAATTTGACAAGAATCGTTCAAGACCCTGTTTGTGGAGAGATTTTGGTGCTTTGCAGGACTAGACAGGAAGTAGACATACTTTATAGATATAATGTGTCCATGGATAGAGATGCTGTCATTTTTGTTATGGTTCACTACCTCTGGCTTTTGGGACCGCATCAACCAATTGAGTACCTTAGCAACTGCCTACCCATCCGACATTAAGTCTTAGAATTTGTGAAACTTTTATGTTAATGAAGTTTATATGTACTGATGAAACCTCTAGATTAGTATGTATGAGTACTACATAATCGTTGAACTATTACATCGGTTGAACTGTTAATTGAATCAGTTGGTCTTGATTGTGGTCCATGTATACACCTCTATGTTAGCATAGAGGGTCCAAAATAGGCCTTCTTCTATAGGAAGATAGTACCCTAAACCAGCGGTGACACAACATTTCATCTTGGTGGGAGTCTGAGGGTTTTGAAGGATGTTTTGGCACCTTACCGAGAGGCAAAAGTGTAGACAAAAGACCTTGGCCGACCTCTTCACTCAGAGTGTGCAACACTTTGAACCCTGATAGCTCCATGGCTGCATCTAGCTCCAACTCCTCCCAGTGGTTGGCACCATCCTAGGGCGCCATCGCGAGAAGAACACCGGCTTCCAGTGGACACTACTAGAAATATCCACTTCTATGATGAATATATTTTGTCATTGAAGGAGCCAAATTCATCATAATTTTAGTTTTATGATGAATTTATGATGAAAACCAGTTCGTCATAGAAGTCGCATCACTCTTGCAATTCTATGATGATTCATTGGATAGATCTATGACAAAAACTGATTGTCATAGAACTGCTTTGGCATACATGGCAGGGGGATAGCCACGCTGGCGGTTGCTTCCATTGGAGATGCTTTCCAGGTGTACCTGCTATAGCCGGTTGCATTGGAGATGGGTCAGGTACGTGTCACCTTGTTATTGGACAACGTGGCCATCTCTGGTTCTTGCACGTTTTAGGTTCTTATTGGACCATGTGTTGGGCCACTGTTGTTCCACATGTTTGTTTTCTATTGGCACACGTGTCGTGTTGCGGTTGGGTCACGTGTCATTTCTTCATTGGACCATGTGTCATATTTTTATTGGTCCACATGGTCATTTCTTATTCGACCACATGTCATGGTGTTGTCCATCCATGTTTTGGTTTTTGATTCGGCCAGGTGGCTTGATGACTTCCTTCCATGTGTCGGATTTTTATTAGCCCACGTGCCATGCCATGGCTATTTCACGTGTTGGACTGGTTCGTCCATGTGTTGCATTTTTATTTGATCACGTGGACTGCCTAGGTTCTGCCACGTGCCCAACAATCAATTCATCATAAAGGTAATTCAAGATTGTCACTGCTGCATAGATTGACTACATAATTATTTGACGATGTCTACATAATTATTTAACATGACAATCAAATACAACAAATTATTGTTTACACATCAGCAGCAACCCGTTGATAGTTTGACCACATCAAACCAGGACACGAGTACACACATCAAACCATAAAATGTTCACTGCATCAAGCCAACAGAGTTGAGGACTAAGAGTTACTAGACGAAGAGTTGAAGCGCATGATATCCTCACGTAGCTTATTGTACTCCTCCTGTTGCTGTATCTTGAACTCCTCAAACTCCCTTTTAGTCTTTTCTGTCTTCCTCTTTAGTTCATCCACTTGTTCGACAAGATTAGCGGAAGTTTCCTGTTTAGCAACAAGCTATTCTAGAAGGATTCTCTCCGCCGATGTCTCTGTTCTGGCGAAGCTTGTTGGGATACCAGCATTCTTCAAAAAAAGGGTGTTGCCGATGACCTAGGAGTGGACCTAGCCATGAGGGAGGCAAAGGACCATGGGAACAACATTAGCACTTGTCATAGGTTCATGCCCATCAGCAACAGGTTCTACTCACATAGTTTCCATAGTTTCATGTGAAATTCAAGCAGTAAATATTAGGTTACAGATAGTGGAAGATGACTTTAATTGAAAACCCAAGAGATTAGTTCATAACAAGTAATGCAGGTTTCATATTGATATGGATTATGGGGCTATTTGGATCTTGGCCACACATAGCCACGCTGTGGTGAGTTGTGGCGGTGGCAGGGTTTTCATCCACCACACTCTTATGGCTCATTCTCTACTGAGTAAAGCTATGACAGCCTCATTTAAGTCAGCAACCAAACAGCTGCTCGAGTTCCCATGGTGAGCCATAGTTTGTGGCATGGCAGCCGATGGCCCTCAACCAAACACCCTCTACATAAGCAAAACACACAGGTACTGATATGGATTACATACTACGAAATTCAAGCAGGAAACAATAGGTTACAGATATGGATTACATAAGTACAATGCACAGGTATTGCAACTTCAAAATTAAATGATGATGCCAGATTTAGGGCCCCTTTGGTTCATAGAATTTCCAAAGAAAAAATGTAGGAATCAGTAATCCTATGGAATCAACACCGTAGAGGCCTTGGGTTCATAGGAAGAAATGGGAGATGGAAAACCATCGAAAAGTTTCCTATCCTTCAACTTTCATAGGAAAAACAAAGGAAAAAAATCTAGTGAAACCTCATTGTATTGGTTTCCTATGTTTTAAAGTACAAAACCAAACACCCCTTCTAACAAAATTCCTCTGTTTTTCACATGCATTCCAATCATATTCCTGTATTTTCCTGTTCCTACATTTTTCCGATCTTGCGTTCTAAAGGGCGCCTTAGGCTCCTACCACTATTGCTTCTATTAATAGTGCACATGAGTTTCTATTTATACAAAAGCTAGAGTAACAATAAAACACAACCATCACTTACAAATGATTGTAGCTATACACAGTAGGAGCAAGATCCTGTAGCCTGGTGGCACTTCACTTTTGCATGGTTTTGCTTGTTCTTCTCAGATCCATGAGTCAACTCTCTAGGTCGTGTTGACTTCACTCTATTTGACTGCCTTCCTCTAGGACTAATATCAGCGTTGCCTTTTGTCCTATTGGCAGAGCCTCCTCTGTGGTTTCTTCAAACCAGACATTGAAATTAGAGAAACAAATTTAAGCAAGAAGCATGTACAAATTGCATTGCTATCCAGACAGCAAAGCATTGCATTGCTATCTGCCCCCCTCCACCCCCCGACCCCTCCCGCCCAAACTCAATACAAGGTAGAACAAGCACCTCAACTGCGAGGGCCACTGACTCATCTTGTAAACCTGAATATGTTTCATCTGTATCACCAAATCCCTCAACAACCACCCCTAGTTCTTTCATCTTTCTATGATTCTTTATGACTTGTGTCTCCCGCTCTTGTTCAAAAGCAGTTAGTGGCTGTTCATCTAGATTACAAAGGTATTTATTAACTAAAGCTTCTAGCTAATGTCAACATAATAGAGAGCAAGAGTATGCAAATAAGCGCGTAACTACAGCTTATACGGAAGTAATTAATCCAATAAAGCACAAGTCAACTACACTCAACTATAGGAAATATGCAACCCCATCGCTATCTATATATCCCAGGTTGAACCACTACAATACATCACACATCATAAAAGGAATTTGGGTACCTCTTTCTCCCTGTACCCTGGCTACGCTTTGTCGTTGGCACAACGATCTTGTCATCGTGGTCGCAGAACTGGTGCGGTCAGTGTTGACAAAGGGGTACCAGATCTGGCTTTGGCTAGGGTTGGGATCTGGCTGGTCATGATAGGTGCCAAAGTAGGGGATATGGATCTGGCCTATACCATCATCGAGGCAGTCCTTCCGCCATCAGCTGACCTGCTGTCGATGAATCGAAGGGGATCTAGCTTTGGCTAGGGTTTGGAAAGCTATGAGAGAGGGTGCGGCTAGAGAGTGGAGATTGATGAGTCAAGCTACTATGCCAATGGTGCCTAGGGTCTAGAGAGTGGTGGCAGAGGGGGTGGCTAGAGAGTGGTGAGGAAGGCCATGGGGCTAGGATTTGGAGAGGGAGGAGAGACGGTGGCGACTGGAGGATGGAGATGGAGACGGAGGTGAAGGCGGAGACGGTGACTCCTTGCGCTTTTATGTGGAGATCATAGTACCACAAATGCCCTTGTCTGAAATTCATGGCATGGTAAACCTAATTTCCACGTGGAGGGAAAAAGAGAGACATCTAATTTTTGGTGCGTGTTGGAGGCACTGCTCGGCGTGGTGCGGAATTTTTGCCGAGAATCAAATTTTCACGCTGGTAGATCTCCCCGTCTTTTTGGGGCCCACCAACAGTACAAAATGGAATCCCAAGAAATGGACAAAAGAAACTAAAAAACTTATGGCTCCTTTGGAATGGAGGAGAAACATGAATTTCAAAGGATCCAAATCCTATAGGAAAAAATCCTATGAAGCCCTTTGGACCGGTAGCTCCGGCGGGAACTCTGGCTCCACCGCACGCAAGTCCATGTCTGAACAGAGGTGGGTGGCGGCCAGGGCTGACATAGCCCCATGGTGAAGGCCATGCATCACTACCTCCCAGATCCATGTTGACAGAGCATGGACGCGCTCAAGGAAGTTTGACCCCACCAACAGCACGGATGCGACGTTCAGCTACTCCATGATGACTAAAAAGCAAGAACAAGAAAACCGTACCAATTAATAAGGTGCAGTGCCACACAAAACAAGAAGATACGGTAATGACAATGCCTTATCAGCGAGCTGCGCCTGCGCTTATCCCGCTGTGGCTTCAGCCACGGCCGTCTCCCTATCGGCTATGGCGAGTGCCGACTCCATAGTGGAGAGGCATGACCGCATAGAGAGCCTACCTAGTCACATCTAGGTCCCGCACCATCATCTCCTCCCTTGGATGCTTCTCTGCCTACATGGTTCAAGCTTGAAGAATGAGGTCCTAGGGAGGAGACGGCAAGGAGGAAAAGTGAGTTCACAAGGTTACAAGGCAACTGTACTGACTCCCCTATTTTTCCTCTATTTTTATAGCAGGGGACACACATGGCTGATAGACCCTAACTCCAGTAGATGTCGGGCGATAGCAGGAGGTAAGGCGAGGCCACATCTCCACGATCTCTGAGGAGCACGCCTTCTAAGAAATACGCATTGAGAAACAAGCCGCCGAAATAGAGCAGCTAGATAGCTGTTCATATTTTACTGCACTCGTAAGAAAGTTCAGATGCAGCACATTTGATCTCGTTAGACACTATATAGTACAGAGCTATGAGTAAACTATTGCCAATGAAGTGCACTTGGTCACAACATTTGTATCAATAGTAGTAGTCATGAGTGGCTTTCATGTGTGTTGAACCCAACTCGTCTTATTTTTGTGTGTTTGATAAGATTTGTTGAGCTTGCAAGAACCATGCATCAAAGATAATTTTATTCAGAATTCAGTTTTTATAATATGATGCGTGCCTCTCCATACCTTCTTCAGCCATCGGGTCCTCCCCTTGAAGATGAGGGGCCACCCCTAGTGGGAGGTCCAGGGCACGACGGACACTATAATCAAGTCTAGTGTCCCCATCTATTTGTAGGAGGTAGACGATCTGATGATGACAGCTATTGGAGTGTCCAAAGAGGATCATGGCGATGGGGAGGCCTCGGATGCCTTCCATGCCAGCAATCCTCCTCCGATAGATGAACCTCTCATCGGCATGGTCTGTGACCCACCTCCAGTTCCCCCTTCGAAGGTGGATCATCACCGTATCACCGTTCATGTTGTTTATCTTCATTTAACTAGAATATGCGAGCAATGCTCACACTAGCTAGCATGTGTTCATGTTGTTTAATTTAACTAGTATTTGGAATGTGCCTTCTTTCTCAACAGGTGAACGTGGGTGTGACAACGTCCTTAGCCTCGTTGGCCCTAGAGCCTAGTTCTTCGTCCGCGGTTGTGCTCAGAAATTGTCCTCGCTAGGCATCCACAAATGGGGGTAGCCACCCACGATTCCGTGCCATGCTGCGTTGGTCAGTTCGGTATAAGTCGTTTGCATTCTCAATTCGGTCACTCTCCCCCTTATCCTATATGGGCTTGAACTTGGCTTGCATTGTGTAGCGCTTTCTCCATGATGGCGCCATCCCCGGTCATGGGGCTTCCCCCCATGTTGCCAGAGAGTCATCCAATCACCGCTCACCACTACCAAGCATGTGTGTCCCCGCACAACCCTCTAGTTCTAAAGTGGGCAAATCGTTAGAAGAGCATGAATACTTAGATGACGCAGACTGCCATCAATTATTAAAGGATTACCGCAAGGTCCAAGCATTGTTGTCATTGTCCAAGCTGAACACCGAGATGATACGCGGTGAGCTAGACGCCGTGCACGATGCACTTCAAGTTTCCAAGAATGAGGCCTCCCAGGCACGAGCCAACTGGGCGATGGTCAAGGAGCTGGCCCATAACATGATGAACCTTCTTATGGAACTAAGGACGCGAGTCCAGACCCTGCAGCTGTGTGCGCAAGCCGCCTATGACGCGGCCTTCCCCGTGGAAATAGCGGACAATCCATTTTTCGTAGAGAAGCGCCTCCGAGCTCTGTAGGTTCGCCTTTGAGCCATGGTGACCAAAGCCATTCGTCAAGGGGCTGCCATGTCACTAGTTGCTGCCTAGCCTCATATTGGCGCAATTATGAACGTCTAGGTGGCAGAGCAGGGTTTTTCGCTAGGATTGAAGGATGATGACATCGCCGATCTGGTCGACAGTTCAAGCTGACCACCAATGCCATCTTAGCGAAGGTGGACATGGAGCTGATCCTACATGCTAGCCTTGACCCTATCTGTGGGACATATCGGTAGTATTAGTAGTCATGAATGTGATAGAACTGCCCAATTTATACAAGATCAAGTATGGCTATCCCTATTTAGCACATTGGCACGCACATACTTTCACTTATATAAACCCAGTAGTCCGCCGAGTGTCACAAAGGACCACGGTAAATCAACATCACAACTAAGATCGCATGATTAAGTAAATACACATCATATACACAAAGTTGCAGTGAAAATAATATTACAAGTTTGGGTTTCAAAACCGGTTAAGGGAAACAACATAGCTTTCAATGATTACATTATTATAAGTTCCAAATACATTGCTAGCATAAGTGACATCCTCTAACAAAAGCATATAGATGAGAAATAAATATAGAGTCACCGAGACCACCGGTGGTTAGCCACCATCTTCCTTAGGCCAAAAATTTCACCAGCAACATGGTAGGATAAACCCTGAGTACTCGAATGTACTCAGCTAGACTTACCCATCATAAACCAAAAATAAAGTGACTCCAAGGATCATGCAAGGCTTTATAAGTGGAGCTAGCTTGACAACATTTTGCATAAAAAGCCACTAATTCAGCTATACATTTTATAATTCGATGATCAACTTAATTATAGCTATTCATCTCTAGATTAGCAACTAACCTGTGCCAAATATATGGTATATCATTTAGTAGCATAACAATAGTAACCATAGTCTGTATAATAATTCCATGTTCATCATAACCATCATTCCATAATATAGTTACTACGATGTTGGTACTAGCCAAGTTTCTCACTGTCCGGGTGAGACGACAATTCGAATCAATTTCAACAAGCTAGGAATTTATTCCTAACACAAACCTAGGCAGACCAGATCAATGGTCACCTTAGGTCACCTTTGGTATAACTTAGGTCCATATTTCACGGGTTCGATCAGCAGCGCACAATTAGGGATGACTAGCTGCTAGGACATTCAGGCCTGGACTACCGTTGGGCTCACGTCTGGCTCCCCACAAATTCTTACTACCATCTAGAGTGCGCACTCTCACAGAATGGGGCCCAACCTGAGTTGAGCTACTCGGCTTCACGATTGGAACGAGTTGTCTGGTCAGTGGCGCACAGTTATTCGGCATGCATTCAATCATGTCAGAAGTGCCCAATAATGGTACGGTCCTTAATCGGTACAGACGGATTCACATGAGTCAATCTACACATAGACTTTGCCCGACCTCCATTGACATTACCCCATGGTTCTTTTCCACGATAGCAAATATAGCCAACCGTGCTTTGGTATCGACCTATATCTCACAGGTGATAGGAAATCACCCAACTTCTACCGGTCTAAGCATGGCTAAGCATGTATTTGATCCTAGACCTACATAGGGTTAAAGGTGTATATATCTGGACAAGGTAGTTCTATGCATCAAGTGGTTTCAATTCAACTCTTATCACCTAATGCATCAAACATAAAAGGACTCAAGTGAAGTTTTGTAAAACATAGGAGACTTAGAATGCTCCGAGGCTTGCCTGGGATCCAACACTAGGTTAGTGTTTGTTAGATAACACTTGCTTGGTGAGCATCTCCCATCTCGGCACTTGCTTAGTCCTTCCGTCTTCTATATGGATTCACCAAACTCCATCTTCGGGTTTGGCTCCAACATCACGTCCTTCACGTGGTGCATCTAGCGTGCCTAGATGAGATGAAAACTACAGATGTATGAATGCATGGAAAATAACTCATGATGCACTGCAACAGGCATACAAAGGCAAGGACAAGGTAACATCATATTGACTTAAGCACTAGAGAGCAAGTCTTTTAACTAATTATTGCACATGTCTATCATGGTAAGGTAGCAAGAAAATATAACCAAGCATTCATCAATGAGGCACTCAAATTAAGCTACTTTAAGGAATCATCTAGCACAAGCTTATCCTAGTAATCATAAAATCAAGATCAAGCATAAGCAATCAACTCCAACTATATGCACAAAATCTGGACAGCAACATAACAACCACTCAATTTAACCATAACTGGAGTTATAGGCCTCCAACAAGGGTGATCCTAGACTTTTTGGACAGCTAATGAGATTATCTAAAACTTTGTTATTATCATCTAAGGGTGACTTCATAGATAAAAGGGGTAAACAATACAATGAAGACATCTTTGTCCAGATTTGGACAGAACCTGCCATTCCACTTTGAATAGCAAGAACTAGAGTTCTATACAACCAAAAGTAGTGATCTCAGATATTTTAGAAATCATAGGAAAATCACTACAACTCTACTATTATCACCAATACATGATTCCATGTTTAAATGAGCCAAAAAATACAATCATTCATATCTGTCTAGAGGACATACAAAAACCTGACAGCAACTTCTAAAATCTATAACTCCTAAACCATTAGGCCTAAACCTATGAAATTTTAGGACAAGCAAGATAATGAAATTATATACAACTTTTGTATTCACCATATTTATAGAAAACATCATTTGATCCATGAAGTTATCATCACAACAAAAAATGCACATGCAACCATTTTAGAATCTAACAATTTGATGTTTCACTTGTTTTGCTAACAAAGAGCATGCACACATGAGCCATTCAAGAACTTCAACCACCACTAACATACTTAGCAACACTTTATTGAACCCCAATCACTTAAAGTATTACCAAATATAATTACAAGCTTTATCTACAATTATGCTTTTATTAATCCTTTTTTCCCAATAAACATATATATAATTTATGTGATATATGAGAACAATGATTTTGGGGCTAAGACTTTTATGAGTGGTAGATATTATCGAAACATGGCTACTGCACAAATTTACATGCTCAGGTTTTATAGATTAATTATTACAAAAAGACAAATTGCTAATGCAAGAAAATATGTGAGAGCAAGATAAATCTAAAACACACTATTTTCTGCAAACACATGGCCATATTATGTATCAACATGACACAACAACATCATACCGAGGTAATGGAACCACATTTCCCATTTTTGCATCTTCATAAAAATTATAACTTATTTAAAACCATTTATCAAGCAATAAACAAGTTAAATCAATGATATTGCATCCAATGACCATGAAATTTTTACCACAGCACATACATAGCATTATTATCCTACCATAAAATTTTCACATCAATTGGAGCACCACAACTTTAGATATAAATTTATCCCTAGAAAACCCTAATTAAGCTAGATAAATAAAAAAACAAAAACCTTCTACTAACACATATTATATTATGATGCTACTGCGTAGATCTACTCCTAAGGATTCCAAAAAGACCTCATTTGCTATTTTATGATTTTTCTACGATTTATTATGATTTCCAAATTTTCAGCCATAAAAGAAAAACAAACTTGCACCAAGAACCCTGATCTTCCACAAAAATTAATCCCAACGAACAGGTCCTTCTAGGCACTATTCAACTAAGTCACAAATTCTTCACTTTACCCCCTACACTTGCTTCTATTTGGGTGCGACGTCCTTCTTCTTCAACTCAAACAGAGCAGAGGAGATGGTCGTGGCTCGTGGTTCCGGGCGGCAAGGGCGTTGTCATCGGTGAGGGCAGGCCAAGCGAGCACGGTGGCATGTGGCCCCACCCATAGCGGGGCTTGGCTCAGCACCAGGCTGACCATAGTGCCCTAGCCACCTATAGGTGGTGGCTCGAGCAGGGTGGCAGCTGCGGCGGACAAGGGAGCCACAGCGGTGAGCCAAGGTGGAGGATGAGGGCGCGGAAGGGCAGCAGAGCAGGGAGCGGCTTAGGTGGAGGCGAATGGGAGCTGCAATGGGGCTCGATGGAGGAGGAATGGTAGTGGCAATGGAGCTCTGTTCGGGAGCCAACCATGGCGGTGCGTCCGCCCCTGTGAGATGCAGAGCAAGGAAGGTAGCAAGCGGAGGCAAGGGAGAGCGAGTGATGGGATGGGGAGCTTGGGCATCCACCTTTGGAGGGCGTAGGGGCATGGCAGGGAGGCAGGCACATGCAGCGGCGGCGCTCGACAATGGTGGGGCATGCTCTCGTGCATGGATGACGCGTCGACATTTCTCCGAGCACATGGCGTGCAGCAAAGTGGGCAAGGTGGGAACCGAATTGGTCTAGCTATGGGCCGATTTGGACCTTGGGCCCAAAAGCAATGTTGAAGCCCACCTGATGATCTACAAAACTCATTAGGATGGCTGGCCATTAGAGCTCTCCATTAGCGGCTAATTAAGCCCCAAGTTGGTAGTGTCAGCGACTAAACAAGGGTTAAGCTTTGCTCTGCTTGTGCTCCAATTACTTGGTCCAAACGTGGTCAAATTTGATCCAACTTCTTCCTATTCCTTCTTCATGATGTAAACTCTACCTTTTATATTGGCTCAACTTGAGTTGCTTAACAAAAATCCAAGAACGTGAAATGCCAATCATCATCGACATTGTAATCTCAGACTTAGCTAAATCTTTGAGATCCAAAATAGCACTGGGTTCAATTTTTAGGCCTTAGTTTGACTAAGTTACATACCAAACTAGCTCTTCATGCTTAAACAAAGTTTGTTGTACACCTCTTGTTCTACAACTTTGCTTAAAGGATCATGGACTAGATCAGCTTGGTTAGGAAGGTATAATTCTCTGAAGTGGGGTACATAAAACTAAAACCGAGATTCAGTTAACTCCTAAAAACAATTAGTCTTTGCTGATTTTGAAACTAACTTCGAAGATCCAAATGGACTCCAATCTTGTTGAGACTTGCTTCATTGTTTCTAGCACAAAGTGTACTTCAACTCATATTAAGGAATCTAGTTGAGTTACCATAAGAATTTGGAAGATAAAAATGTCACAACATGTCAACTCACTGTTGTCAATCAGAGACTTCAAAATATTTCAGAGGGGCCAAAACAGCACTGCATTCAAACTTGAGACCACTGTTTGAGCCAATTAGGAGTTGAATTAGGTCTTGGTCCAAAAATAAAGTTTGTTGTACTCCACTTAAACTTCAATGTTTATTCAAGGTCCAACTCCATGCCAGAATTCTAGACAGTTGGTCAACATAGGTCCAAACCATATCATGAAAAGGACAATTTTAGCTATTCCCATACTTAGAAGCATTTTCTTGATATTTGCTCAACATGAACCCTTCATGACTTTTGTTCATGAGTTTAAGTAGAGTTGTTTGAGCAGGGTCGCAAGGTTTGGTTGACACCACATGTTCTCATTCACATAATAGTGCACTTCAAGCAAGATTATAACTTATCATTACATGTGACTTCTTGGCTCCAAACTTCATGAAACTTTTTCACTGGTCAAGATGGATGCATGTTAATGTAATGTACATGAAACAAACATGTTTAACATTATTCTTGCGTAATCTTAACAAGGGTCCACATGTAAGCAAAGTGTATTGTTCGAGTCCAAGTTGGGGCTCATTTTCATAGGTTTGACCTCAATACCTTCATCATTACTTCTAGATTATGAACTAGAGATCATAAGCATTGCTTGACATATCCTACTTAAGTCCAAATTCGTTGCTTAACTTGTGATTAACACCTAGGGTGTTACAGCCCTCCCCCTTATGGGAATCTTGCCCCGAGATTCGGTGCGAAAGACTTTTAAGGGAAGAGAAGCATGTCATCCATTTTCCAACATCAGTGATAGCATTGGCTACTTAACTTTGGAGTATCTGAGAGGCTAATTTGGTAAAGACAACTTTCTGATATTTGCTCTTCATAGTAAATTTTGTCTGAAGAATTTCTTTCATTGACTTCCACGAAACATTGTTACTTTGGGAGGAATTCAAGATAGCACATCACTTTGCTCTCGGGATATGGAGAGTACTATGGAGCAAAAACTAACTACCCACAATATCTATTTCCCTAGTGAATATAGCATGGACCATGTGATCTTTGCACTAGACTACAAGCTTCTGAAAGCTACTCATTACAATGATTCCATGTTCATTCACAAAGTTTGAAAAGCCATCTTCTACCAAAGTAGCTTGAGTACAACCTTTCCTAAGGGATGAGATCACAGACGGGATAAGCATCCTCTGAGGCTGTGAGAAACTAACTAACCAATAGATAATGTCTATGCCGGTCATAACTGTTCAATCACTCAGATGTCAACCGATGGAAAACTACATAATGTTCCATATGTGCAATTCTCTTTCTCTAATGATAACACTATATTATCTGAGTCCGTTGAGTGAGCGGTGAATATGATAGCTGGCTCTGTTGACTCAGCGTTTTTGATGATTATTATTTGAGGGAATTCTCGTATCCAAGCGGCAACAGTTACCTAGGTTGAATCTGATGTAACATCTTGGGTAAAAACACATGTAAGGTGTAACAGAACCAACCAATTTATAAGAGCACAAGTACAAAAGTAATCACCAGAGTGATCAAACCGTCATACTTGAACCCATATAAACCTGGTAGTCAACTGAAACCATGAATGATTTCAAACCAACTTGCATACAACCAAGATCGTAGTGATTCAACATAACAAGCCACATGTTACATCCATTTCACAAGTAGTTCACAAGTACCTCATACATCGAAGTTCACATAGTTATTACAACACGAGTTCACAAATAGCGGAAGCAAAGTAGTTTGAGACCATCACACACACTTAGTTCAAATACAAGCCAGTTCCATAGTCATATCTAGCAAAAGCATCATGATAAGCTAACATAGAAGATCATGCCCATGATCTAGTCTTCATCCCCTGTAGGGTGGAGACAATACTTGCAGTAGTCGTTATAAAGCACGTCATCTACAACAAGAGGGAATAAACCCTAAGTATGAGAATGTACTCAGCTACACTTACCTATCGTAAACCAAAAATAAATGACACCAAGGAGTATGCAAGGCTTTATCAGTGGATCTCGCTTGACAACCATTTTGCATAAGAGCTTTAATGATACAAGAGCATAATTTAAATTATTAGTTAAGCAACAAATTATCAATATTAACCTGTCATCTAGATTAGCACCTGTACTAGAGCAAACAATTGATTAAACTCCAAACATTAGTAACCATATCCGGTATAATGTTGTAACATCATCATCATCATTTTAATAATCAAGTTCAATTAAGTGTCTCTATGTTGCCGCTGCTTAGTCAAGTTCTCACTATCCAGGAGAGATGGTGATTTGAATCGATTCCTACCCAGTTGGGGAATTATTCCTAACACATACCGAATCAACCAGATCAGTGGTTGTCTCGGGTCACCTTTGGTACAACTTAGGAACAAATTCGTGGGTCTGAGCAGCGCCGCACTCTTAGGGAATCCACTCTGCCAGGAGGTCAATCTCTCCTTTTGGACTTATGTCAATGGCTCCCCACACAACCTTACTACCGCTAGAGTGCGCACTTTCACTTCCCGGCTTTTGGCCTGAGTTGAGCTACTCGGCTTCATGGTCGGAACGAGTTATCCGACCAACTAAGTGATAGGCATGTGTTCAACATGACATGAGGACATACAGCGAATCGGTCCTTAATCGACACAGACGGGGATAGATCCACACCCAAGACTGCTTCTCTATCGACATCCCGCTCGGTCTCCATTCATTATTAACACATGGTTATTTCCACGATAGCAAATATAGTCAACCGTGACCAGGCATCCACCTATCTTGCAGGTGACAGGAAATCACCTGACTTTACTGGTCTAAGCATTGATTCGCTCCTAGACCTAAATAGGATTTAGGGTATGTTTACTAGACAAGGAATAGATAGTTATGGAATAAGTGTTTGCATCCAATTCCTATCACTTAATGCATCAAACATATAAGATACTCAAAGTAACATTTTCAAAACATAGGAGACTTAGAATGCTTCGGGGCTTGCCTTTCAGAAAAGAGGATGGTTAGTGATTGGGACACTCAAGAACTTTCTCTTCGTTGGCTCCTTCTTCTGGGGCCTGCACCTCCTGCTCCTGAGTTTGTTGCTGCTCCTCCGGAAGTCCTTGTTCGAATTCCAGAAGCGTGACTCCCTCCAGAACACCTATTGTTTGCATATGCATAGCATAAGAGTCATGCATGCAAAAGAGATGGAAGGTGATCATGAAATGTACAGCTATGTACAGACGAACACATGAACGACATGATGATTCAAGATTAACATTTATTTTACTAAGTAGATGCATATCTCTTTATGAAAGCAAGAACTACACACTCACCAAGCTCTAACAACCTAAGATAAAGTTGTTCATCTTCAGTAAGAGGTCTAGCACCTACAACTAACAATTTATCTTAATTAGCCTAAGCATCTAAATCATCACATCAACTCATATAAAGCAATCAAGTTATTCACTGCATTCACAGATTTAGGGCTGCAGACAGTAGCTGCTAGTTTAACTTGTAACTAGAGTTGTACTGATCCAAAATATATGCAATAAGACAATCTAGAAAGCTTATGAAATTTTCTACAATTCATATTTAAACATCACAGCATGATCCCAAGTTAACAAGGTCAAACAGGCACATTTATCAAATCTGGTCCTAAAATTCCAGAGAACTACAAGTTCTGGGGACCAACTTTGAACAGTCATAACTCACAAACTATTTGGCCAAATGCCATGACAATTGAACACAAGCTAGTTAAGTGAGTTATCTGCAACTTTGTTATAGACAAGATTCATAGCAAACATCATCTTCACTATGTAATTTGCTTAACTCTAAAATCTATCCAGAAAATCACTATAAGTGAATTATAGTGAAAATAATATTTTACTACATACAAGAATGGTACTTTGAGCACTACCAATGTTACCAACAGTTAACATACATCAAATGAGCACTAGAAAACATAGTGGCCATTCCTAAATAAATTTGTTTCATGCCTTTATTAATTTATTTAGATAATTAGGTGAATTAATAAACATATAGCAAAAGTGTATAGAAAATTCCAAAAAACTAACAGTAGCTTATACATGTTTCGAATAGTCTACTGTATAAATTTCACAGCATTTGAACAAGTATAACATCCTACACAAAAATGACAAGCTAGCAGGGCTTAAAATAGCATAAATAGGAAATCCTACTAAAAGTGTCAAACAATACTATTTGTATTTTTCTTAGCTTCATCACAGCACAATAACACTATAGAAAAAGTTTCATGCTCAATGGATATATATTCTTACCATGAAAAATAGCACAAGAATCTAGCATTTATTTAAGATAAATAGCAAACTCCTATTTCCAGCAAGATCACAGTGCAACCAATATTTTTCCCAGGTAGTACATGACAATACAAGACCAACAAAATTGGAATCACATTTTTAGCACTTTCCTAGCTCAAGTTATAGATTTTACAAGATTGAAACCATTTAAAAGCATTTATCAAACTCTATTTTATTCTCCTAGAAAAATACAAGAAATAGTGCATTTCATATTTTTATCAAATATTACACTTCATGAGGAACCCAACAAAATTTGGTTCACTCAAATAGGACACTCCTAGCCCTAGATATCATTTTCCAAAGTTAGCCCAAAAATCTAAAAAAGAAATAACAAAACCTAGAACTAGTGACACTGACATACGGGACCCAGCTGTCAGCGGACCCCACATGATAGTTGTAGAGGGATAGGGGATGGTGGTCGACCGACACTAGCTCATCGACGGTGAACCCTCCGGCGAAACCAACCCCACCGTGATGATCCTCTCCCTCTCCAGCGTCGATAGAGGTAGGTGGCTCACACAAGGACACACCGGAGCTAGCTCCTCGCCGGCCATGGCGGCACGGTGGCACTGCGCGATGGTGCGCCGGCTATCTCCTACCACAGCAGGTCCCTATGAGAGGTGCTACGGTACCACGATGCTCAGGAAAAGCTATTAGGGCAACCCTAGGGTTAGTGGGTGCACTCAGGAAGACTGGCCATGGGCATGTCCACATGCGGTAGAGCTCACTCTGGCGAGGCTCACACGTCGGCGATGTCAGAGGTGTAGCGGTTAGGCGAGGTAGGGTAAAAACTTCTACAAGACATGGGGAAGACAATGTGAAGGAAAGTAAGCATGGAGGCACAGTAGTTAGCTCGGGCCACGGTGAGCTCAAGTACCGGCGAGGTGCTAGTCATGGCGGCGGTGATGGGAATGGCCGATAGGCCCTCACCTGGTCATGAACGTGATAGCAAAAGGGTCAAGAGAGTAGAGCAAAGCACAATGTGTCTACATGCACGAGCAATTGCACAATGGCTGGCCAGCGGAGGAGCTACACGACGGTAGGCTCTCGGTGGCGATGGTAGTGGTGCAATGCGCCACTTTGAGTGGCGTAGACAAGGCGAATGGACGCGGATGAAGCGAGTAAGTGAGCCAGCAGGTGTGTGGCATCGTTGCATCCAGCCTCCACTTAGCATGCTTAGCTTGACGGTGGTCGGCCATGACGGCCCAATCACGACGGCCATCAGAGCCAGCATCAGCGCCTGACAGCGGTATTTCTCCCCCTCCTAAATCCTAATCTGTGGCGAGTTAGCAAAATCCCTTTAAATCAAAGTTGTAGATCTATGTTAGAGCTACAATTTTGCTTTAGAAAGTATTAGCTAATTCACAAAGGTTTAAGAGTTACATCAACCCAAAGTCAGCTACGTCAAACTATAAACTCAGTTATGACTTAGAAAATTTTAAGTTTGAAAAACAACATTTCAATGATTTTTGTCATCCAATTTCAAGCATGTTAGGAGCTAAACTAGCCTATGACCCAAAAATAAAAGTTGTTACACTACTAGAGTTCTACAACTTTGTTTTAGGGTGCACAACCATACAAAGTTCCTAAGGTGATATTCAACTCCAGTCAAACATGCAACATGAAATGGGTACTTTACACTATAGGTGTGACTTAGAGACCAAACTAGACTTAGTCATGAATACCAAAGTTGTCCCTAGTGACATTCTAAACATGGTTGGAACATTCTCAAGGTTCCACAATCATTTCATACATTGATCACATGTAAATCCTAGGTCAAACTCAGCATATCATCACTTAGGAGCTTAATTAGGTGAATTGATCCACATGAACATTGTTCCATTAAGTATCCTAAGTGTTGCTAAGGTATTTTAGTAACCAACATCAACCACTTGCACTCAATCATACATGATCATGAGCATACACATAGGGAAAGCATAAAAATAACAAGTCATGTTTCACATGCTGCAATTGCATGTTTCATATGTGAAAGCTCATATAGGAATGCTTGATGCTTATGCTCATGCAATGCAAGTGCAATTATGCAAGCCTAACACCTAGGGTGTTACAGAAGGTACCAAAGGACAAGTCTGCCTTAGAAATCCTTGCTGAAGGAGGATGGCAAGGTCTGGAGGACAACAAAGGTTGCAAGTATTCACTAACTGGAGAAACAATACACCACCAAGATTGAGTAAAATTTTCCTTCATGGTGCAGTGGCACAGTAAGTTGGGTTGACTTGCAATGTAGCAAAACTAGCCTTGTTGGACTACTTTTGTCATTGAGGCTTCTTTCTAATGTCAATCAACAATTCAAAATCATAATATGGAATCTATTGTTTGTCACCTTTTAAATTGTTTTTGACTCGCAATGACACAAATTGACTTGTAGAACACCTTGACTGCTCAACATTGTTGATATGAGAGGGCAAAAGCAAGGCACAAAGGGGTGCAAGGAGTCTTCTCTAGGGCATCTAAAGTATTATCCAACGGCAAAACATTGACCGTGTTGCAAATCTTGGCATCAATTACAACACAACACCTTCTATTTTGAGGAGTGATAGCAGTCTATCGAGAAATCACAGATTCTGTACACTTTGGTTTTCAGTTCATATCTCACAAACTACTGCTCCATTGTGTACAAATTTTGGTAGTCATATAGACCCATGAATCCTCTAACTACTGACCAAAATTCATCTCAAATGGATACCGTTTGATTATCCAAACAAATCATCTACCAAAACTGCTCTGTTCTGAAATTGCCATGACCCGAACGGTCAAAACATCTCTCAAATCTGATACTTTACTCATCCAATACTCAAACCAACTTGAGACATCGAGGTATCCTAAGCGAGGAATGAGCTCGTCAAGTTTTGTGACAATTCAACCATGTTTGAGCCACTAGTCACCGACTTAAAGATAACCAGTTGAGTGCCATGAAATGTCGACAGATTTCCCGCTCTTCTTTTCCTTTGATTTACACATTGGGAAGTGTGTTCACAGTCTTTAACTCTTTTTATGATAATGGTAGCTTTCTTGCTGAGGATGGAGGCTAGGGTTTTCCTCATCTGCTTCCTAGGGAACATCCTCAACCGTTGATTTAGGCACTAGCTCAACGATGCACAAGCATTGGACTGGTGGGCTATTTTTGCAGGGCATAATGCATACTTTACATGGAGGGGCGGTCCTACAAGATAAGGGACCATTTCTAACTACCCTTCTGTGCTTTATCCAATAGACTCTTGAACAAATCCTTTGATAGCACCATATACATAATGATGCTGACTGAAACTAAGGATGGGTTTTTTCTAGCTCTTTACTTAGCTGATACAGCCTCCTGCACTATCTATGTGATTGTCCAAGATGGAATTGACTTGATGACATCAGGTCTAGAGAAGAAAGCAGTACTTGCATTGCTGACTGGCTTTGATGTTTCCTTGCTTAGCATTATTCTGTGATACATAGCCTTCATAGTTACCAAAGAGTTATTACCTAGATGTACTTATCTTTCCTATTGGTAACTAATTAGTTGTCTCTCAACATTTAAAAGCTCCAAAACTTCCTGCTTGATAGCAACAATCGTAGTTGATGCGTATTCAAATAGTCAATATCAAGGTCAGCAGAAAAGGGTCACACCAAAGAGGTTGGTTGATCATCTTGCACATAAGGTCAAGACTTGGATGGAAAGCTCATAAGCACTAGGTGACCTATTATAGGACATAATATCCTGGTTCATTTATCGTCCGACTAATAACTTGTCTAACTTTAAGTATTGTGTACCTTTCTGATCCAACAAGGATGACATAAGTTGCTCACTAGATGACCGATGCTATTACAGGGATAGTCAAGCAGAGTCACTTGTCTACCATCTCTTGCTGTCTGTTAATGTTTATGTTAGTGGCCTATTCTTCAAAGGTTATCCTTTGGATGACTTCAGAAGGAAGTCCCATTGCATTTGGTTCAACATATAGATCTTCTGACAAGATACAAAGAGATAACCAAGGAAGAGCTCACGTGAAAATAACACATCGGTGCAGTTCTGTAATGGATCATGACTAGAAACCTCGATACCAGTGCGTGCCGAGCAGCACAGCCTTGTGTGTGCACCCATAGGGGCTCTCTGTTTCGTTGTGGCACCATAGATCACTAATCGTGGCACCATTACTGAACATACAACCCACAAGAATTCTCACGTGACACAAATTTGGTTGCATAGGAGCAAGCACCATGCAAGGAGGGATAGCAAGCAAAGGTAGTCATAAGGTTAGGAGCCAACAAGCGGTGGTCCAAGGTAAAGACATGGCACAAGAGAACATAAATTAACTAACGAAGATAACTGAGCATGAGACTCTTGCTTAAATTTCCACGCACACCTTGTGTCCACCAAGGTGATTACTAGATATAGATTAACATGAGATTTGGTCTTGTGGGGGTAACAACATGATATCAAGACTAATAAACATTTAGAGACTTGAGATATTTGGAGATAAACAAATGAGAATCGAGGGATATAGCCGATACACTGACTAGGGATTGAGTTGATAAAGCAATGAAATGATTTGCAAGGAAAAGATTCTGAGGTTTAGGCAACGAGAGGATAGCGTTGCACCATATCATCTTTAGGATATAGGGGTAGAGATGTCGGACAAGGATTTTTGGGTAGGGTCTTCACACACAGGAGCAAGACATCCACGACACATGCAAGAATTCAAGGGGACTAAGCTTGAGCTCACGAGTCAAGCAAGGCATGGATACACAAACATTCAATGGCTAACAATCACACATACAGGCTCAATCTCCTAAGCAAAAGGAATCTACTCGGAGACAACCATGAGATTAACATAACTGGAGTGCGGTTCCAGGATTAGGCCCTTCAACACTTGTATGGTCACCGTGGACAAAAGGGGTAACGACTATGATACTACCTAGGTAACAAAGCATCCACGCATATATCATGGTCTTAAGCAAGCATTTGAGAAACTTAATCAAATTAGCTTAAGCAACTAATACCAAGCACAAAGCTCGCACATAACAAGCAGTCACCTACAGCAACACCACTACACATAAACATGTGGTGGTGGTAAGGCACTGTTATCTTTTATTTCCTTTTTACTGAGTAGGTGGATATCTCTTCAAAACAAGTTTTACTTACATTTAGTAAATTAGTTTCCGGTCATGCACAACATGACCATATGGTTACAACAAGTTATCCATTAATAGAACAAGGGTGAGAGGAGCATGTTTATGCACAAGCAACAATCATGATGTATGCTCATCCTATTTGTCCTCACGAAATTGCCAACCTAAGGTGGCAATCACGTTCTATGTCGGTGGCATAACACGTACTCTCTCGATTTATAGCTAGTCATCAGCTACATTCAATCTACGCATTCGTGGTTAGCGTACCTGTAGTAGGATTTCATTTCAGCCCAACCCCACAATTATATATATGCGGAAATGAAAATCTAGTCTCTAAGTTGCAAGCTAAATACTTCCATATATATACCCAACATATATATAATTCCATACCAAAGCTACCCGAATGTAAATACGTCTATACATACATATAGAATATGCATATATAGCCGTACCAAAGCTAACCCACAATTAAATACTTCCGTATATATATGAGATATATATACTTAAGTATCAAAACTACCTCTCCCCTTTGACCGCACGCTCACATCTTGCAGTCATGCCACTCACCATCTTACCTAGGTATAGAGGTATATTGATCCATACATTACCATTCAAATGAATGGCATCCATACAATAACACATCGTATGGACAACAAAATAAAATTGCAAGAAAGTGAACCCCCACAGTTAGTGTTAGTTTACTTATTGCCACCTAAAGGTCCTTAATTGGGCTTAACTGGAGGTTGTCGCTAGCATAGTTTTTCAAATAAGTTTTAACAAATTTGTCTATAGCTAAAGTTTTAGTCAAAATAGGCTTTTTAAAACCAAAAATTGGCTTTCAAAACTATGTATATGACAATATTATGCTTAATCTCATTCTGATACTAGCTGTGATAGAACCGCCCAATTTATACAAGATCAAGTACGACTGTCCCCATTTAGCACGTTGACGTGCATATACTTTCACTTATATAAACCCGGTAGTCCGCCAAGTGTCATGAAGGACCTCGGTAAATCAACATCACAACCAAGATCGCGTGATTAAGCAAATACACATCACATGCACAGAGTTGTAGCGGAAATAGTATTACAAGTTTGGGTTTCAAATCCGGTTAAGGGAAACAACATAGCTTTTAATGATTACATTAATATAAGTTCTAAATACATTGCTAGCATAAGTGACATCGTCTGACAAAAGCATATAGATGAGAAATAAATATAGAGTCCCTGAGCCCACCAATGGTTAGCCACCATCTTCCGCAGGACAAAAATTTCACCTACAACATGGTGGGATAAACACTGGGTACTCAAATATACTCAGCTAGACTTACCCATCATAAACCAAAAATAAAGTGACTCCAAGGATCATGCAAGGCTTTATAAGTGGAGCTAGCTTGACAACATTTTGTATAAAAAGCCACTAATTCAACTATACATTTTATAATTCGGTGATCAAGTTAATTATAGCTATTCATCTCTAGATTAGCAACTAACATGTGTCAAACATGTGGTATATCATTTAGTAGCATAACAATAGTAACCATAGCCGGTATAATAATTCCATGTTCATCATAACCATTATTCCATAATACAGTTACTACGATGTTGGTACTAGCTAAGTTTCTCACTGTCTGAGAGAGACGACGATTCGAATTGATTTCAACCAGCTAGGAATTTATTCCTAACACAAACCCTGGCAGACCAGATCAACGGTCACCTTAGGTCACCTTTGGTACAACTCAGGTCCACATTTTACGGGTTTGATTAGTGCTGCACAATCAGGGACGACCAGCTGCTAGGACGTTCAGGCCTGGCCTACCCTTGGGCTCTCGTCTGGCTCCCCGCACATCCTTACTACCATCCAGAGTGCACACTCTTATAGAATAGGGCCCGACCTCAGTTGAGCTACTTGGCTTCACGGTCAGAACGAGTTATCCGGCCAGCTAAGTGAGTGACATGCGTTCAATCTTGTTAGAAGCGCCCAACAATGGTACGGTCCTTAATCGTATAGACGGATTCATATGAGTCAACCTACACATAGACTCCATCCAGCCTCCATTTACATTACCCCGTGGTTCTTTTCCATGATAGCAAATATAACCAACTGTACTTCGGTATCCACCTATATCTCGCTGGTGATAGGAAATCACCTGACTTCTACCGGTCTAAGCATGTATTCGATCCTGGACCTACACAGGGTTAAAGGTGTATATATCTGGACAAGGTAGTTCTATGCATCAAGTGGTTTCAATTCAACTCTTATCACCTAACGCATCAAACATAAAAGGACTCAAGTGAAGTTTTGTAAAACATAGAAGACTTAGAATGCTCCGGGGCTTGCCTGGGATCCAACACTAGGTCAGTGTTTGTGAGATGACACTCGCTTGGCGAGCATCTCCCATCTTGACACTTGCTTAGTCCTTCCATCTTTTGGATGGATTCACCAAACTCCATCTTTGGGTTTGACTCCAACATCACGTCCTTCACGTGGTGCATCTAGAGTGCCTAGATGAGATGAAAAATGCAGATGTATGAATACATGGAAAACAACTGATGATGCACTGCAATAGGCATACAAAGGCAAGGACAGGGTAACATCATATTGACTTAAGCACTAGAGAGTAAGTCTTTTAACTAATTTTTGCACATGTCTATCATGGTAAGGTAGCAAGAAAATAACACCAAGCATTCACCAATGAGGCACTCAAATTAAGCTACTTTAATGAATCATCTAGCACAAGCTAATCCTAGTAATTGTACAATCAAGATCAAGCATAAGCAATCAACTCCAAGTATATGCACAAAATATGGACAACAACATAACAATCACTCAATTTAACCATAACTGGAGTTATAGGCCTCCAACAAGGGTGATCCTAGACTTTTTGGACAGATAATGAGATTATCTAAAACTTTGTTATTATCATCTAAGGGTGACTTCATAGATAAAAGGGTTAAACAATACAATGAAGACATCTCTATCCAGATTTGGACAGAACCTGCCATTCCACTTTGAATAGCAATAACTAGAGTTCTAGACCACCAAAAGTAGTGATCTTAGATATTTTAGAAAGCTTAGGAAAAACAATACAACTCTTATATTATTACCAATACATGATTTCATGTTTAAATGAGCCCAAAAATACAATCATTCAGATCTATCTAGAGGACATGCAAAAACCTGGCAACAACTTCTAAAATCTATAACTCCTAAACCATCAGGCCTAAACTCATGAAATTTTAGGACAAGAAAGATAAGGAAATTATGTACAACATTTGTATTCACCATATTTATAGAAAACATCATTTGATCCATGAAGTTATCATCACAACAGAAAATGCACATGCAGCCATTTCAGAATGTAACAATTTGATGTTTCACTTGTTTTGCTAACAAAGAGCATGCACACATGAGCCATTCAAGAACTTCAACCACCACTAACATACTTAGCAACACTTTATTGAACCCCAATCACTCAAAGCATCACCAAATACAATTACAAGCTTTATCTACAATTATGCTTTTATTAATCATTTTTTCCCAATAAACATATATATAATTTTAGTGATATATGAGAACAACTAGTTTGGGGCTGAGACTTTTATGAGTGCTAGATGTTATCGAAACATGGCTACTGCAAAAATTTCACATGCTAAGGTCTTATAGATTAATTATTACAAAAGACAAATTGCTAATGCAAGAAAATATGTGAGAGCAAGATAATTCTAAAACACACTATTTTCTGCAAACACATGGCCATATTATGTATCAACATGACACAACAACATCATACCAAGGTAATGGAATCATCTTTTCCATTTTTGCATCTTCATAAAAATTATAACTTATTTAAAACCATTTATCAAGCAAAAACAAGTTAAATCAATAAATCAATGATACTGCATCCAATGACCATGAAATTTTTACCACAGCACATACATAGCATCATTAGCCTACCATAAAATGTTCACATCAATTGGAGTACCACAACTTTAGATATGAATTTATCACTAGAAAACCCTAATTATCCTAGATAAATAAAAACAGCAAAAACCTTCTACTAACACATATCATATTATGACTCTACTGCATAGATCTACTCACAAGGATTCCAAAAAGACCTCATTTGCTATTTTACGTTTGTTCTATGATTTATTATGATTTTCCAAAGTTTTAGCCATAAAAGAAAAACAAACTTGCACCGAGAACCTTGATCTTCCACGAAAATAAATCCCAACGAACAGGTCCTAGGCACTGTTCAACTGAGTCACAACTTCTTCACTTAACCCCATGCACTTGCTTCTATTTGGGCATGACATCCTTCTTCTTCTTCAACTCGAACAGAGCAGAGGAGTTGGCCACGGCTCACGGTTCTGGTCGGCAAGGGCGGCGACATCGGTGAGGGCAGGCCGCGTGAGCATGGCGGCGTGTGGCCTCACCAATGGTGGGGCTTGGCTCGGCACCAAGCCAACCGCAGTGCCCTAGCCACCTATAGGTGGTGGCTTGAGCAGGGCGGCAGTGGCGGCGGATGAGGGAGCTGCGGCGGCGAGCCAAGGTGGAGGATGAGGGCGCGGAAAGGCAGTGTAGCCGGGAGCGGCTAAGGTGGAGGCGAATGGGAGCTGCAAGGGGGCTGGATACAGGAGGAATGGCAGCGGCAATGGAGCTCTGCTTAGGAGTCAGCCATGGTGGCACGTCCACGCCTATGAGCTACAAATCGAGGAAGGGAGCGAGCGGAGGCAAGGGAGAGCGAGTGAGGGGATGGGGAGCTCGAGCGTCCATGTTTGGAGGGCGCAGGGGCGTGCTGGGAGGTAGGCACATGCGGTAGAGGCACTCAACAATGGTGGGACGCTCTCACGCATGGACGACGCATCGGCATTTCTCCGAGCACATGGCGTGTAGCGAAGTGGGCAAGGTGGGAGCCGAATTGGGCTAGCTTTTGGCCGATTTGGACCTTGGGCCCAAAAGCAAAGTTGAAGCTCACCTGATGATCTACAAAACTAATTAAGCCCCAAGTTGATAGTGTCAGCGACTAAACAAGGGTTAAGCTTCACTCTGCTTGTGCTCCAATTACTTGGTCCAAATGTGGTCAAATTTGATCCAACTTCTTCCTATTCCTTCTTCATGATGTAAACTCCTACTTTTATATTTGGCTCAACTTGAGTTGCTTAATAAAAATTTGACAACGCGAAATGCCAATCATCATCGACATTGTTTCTGAGACTTAGCCAAATCTTCAAGATCTAAAACAGCACTGGGTTTAGTTTTGAGGCCTTAGTTTGACTAAGTTAGGGACCAAACTAGCTCTTGTGTAATCTTAACAAGGGTCCGCATGTAAGCAAAGTGTATTGTCTGAGTCCAAGTTGGGGCTCATTTTCATAGGTTTGACCTCAATACCTTCATCATTACTTCTAGATTATGAACTAGATATCAGAATCATTGCTTGACATATCCTACTTAAGTCCAAATTTGCTGCTTAACTTGTGACTAACACCTGGGGTGTTACATTGAATAGGATTGATGTTTGGGACGCCCATGCAAATATGTGAACTCTTATTTGCGTGTTAGTGTTAACTTTTGTTGAACTTTGTATTAGGTGGGTTAAACCCTATTGAGCATGGTGTAGCTCATGTCCTTTGGTCATTTTGTAGCTGGTTTGTCACCCCTGTTGATTGCTTTTTGCTATAGAATTCTTTCTAATTGTCTTTGATCTAATCTATAATATGCTAAACATTCATGAGTGCCTTTGATCTCTGTTGAGGACAACTCGTGTCTTTGATAAAATTTGTTGACCTTGAAACAACCATGGAGCGAGGAGTTCATCTAAACAAGTCTTGCCTTGATCTAATGTAGAATGGAGGAGCCATAGCTGTTGACTTTTACTGCAAACGGAAGAAAGTCCGCCCGCTGAGTATTTGATCTCCTTGGACAGAATAAAGTGTCATATGGAGTAGCAATCAGTCTTCCCCTAGACTGTTGTGACTGCTTGGATTAGAGTGAAATAAGTATAGAAAAGACCTATCACAACCGCACCAGGCATTCAGGTGTCAAGCGTGTCATGGTGGTCAAAAGCTCTATCTCTTGATTCACTTCTTGTGTCTAGCTTTCCTGCCGCATTCGCTTCAATCTCATCCCCTTCCCTCATCCAATAGCATTGCATCAATCACCTACCTTCTGGCTCCCCCTTCCCTCACCTATTTGCATTTTCCCAACCTTCTCGCTCATAACTTTTTCCCCGACCACGTCCCTTTATGATATTAGATGAAATGACGTTTACCTATTTCTTGTAAACTGTATGTTCGCCTGATAGTCCGAGAAGCGTAAATTTGAACGGGTCAGACATGTAACTCTTGTACTTAGCTATGAGTAGAACTTTTGCCTAATTGGCTATGCTACAAATAGAGCTGCACTGTCTATGGCTGCATGCATGAAGTAGTACGGTATTGGATTCCTAAAGCGACAGGTTCAAACATAGCCGAGGATGTGCAGACGATCAGAACCTATGAAACCATATAGCTATCTCTAGCCAGCTACTGCCACGTGCATGCAACTGCTTGGAATGGACTACACTGTATACTTCACCGGATGACAGAAGGTCCGACCATCAAAAATATTCACTACTTGGATAGTACTAGTAATGGTGAACATCATGCGATCATGTCAGAAGCCTGTTCTAGCTCTGGCATACTTGTGTGTACAAAGCCTAGCCTCACTCCCCCTTGCATTGCCAAAATCCCTAGCCTCACACTGCTCACAAAGTCCCCACCTCTCCCTCTTAATCGGTTCCCATTAAGGCCATTCCCATGAAGTGCTCTAGGTCCTCCTCAAGGAAATGTGGTCGGGCTCCGGTCCACGCGTCCTCTAATGCGCTAGTGCACCCCGCTTCGATGCCTGTTTGTACCCTTATTGACTACTGGTACCCATCGTGCTCCTACACACCATCTCCTAGGATGTTGTTTGTCTCCTAGTCACCCATGATGATGAAGTTGACGCCACCAGCACCGGTGGTTTGCTCGCCACTGCTGCTCCCGATGTGGTCCACCTCGCCGTCATCACAGGCACCATCGTGGTACCACACGCCATCCCCTGGGTTGGCATTGGTCTCCCTATCGTCCACAATGATAACGTTGATGCCATCGACACCGGTAGTTCTCTCACCACCACCGCTTCCAATGCGGTCCACCTCGCCATCATCGGTGGCACCATCGTGGTCGAGCTCACCATCACCAAATCCACTCCTGGCACCCCAAGGTGGGAGCAGGTCTCCTACAACATCGTGGTCCCGCTCATCATCGATCGAGGACATGTCCGAGGGCTTTAGAGATGTGGCCCCGTCGTGGTCCAACTTGCCTTCGCTGGATCGGCTCCCGGTGCACCATAGCGAGAGCAGGTGAAGTGATCCTCTGGTTTGACGTGGCGTAGAGGTTTACTGGTTTCAACCCAGGCAGGTTTCCCTTACAAGCATTGGATTTTGATCATGCCTATTGGTACCATTGTTGCTTAGAGCTATGGGATGGCACCGCTCATTGAATTAATTAGTAGTATCAAGTCATGCAAACACTTGTAGTTAGGATGAGTATGCTGCCTGGTGCTCATTACTACTATGAAGTCATGTTAATCATCTATAGTTGGAACTAGTATGTTTATGTAGTAGTTGTATGACTAGTGTGGCACATTTCTCCTCTCTTATTATGGTCGATGAAGGCATGGTTATGTAGTCTGAACTCGTATCGTTGTTGTACTCCATATATATATGAAGCCTAGTTTGATGTTATGTTATCTTTCTAGTAGCACTGCTCTCTTATTATGCATGTAGCCATGCCTAGCTCTACAAAACTAACCCAGGAATAGGTGCCTAATCTTTTATGCCACCAAAGCACAATCTAGCCATGTTGTATTAGATGAGGCCAGACCATATATTTGGTGTCCGACCAGCTCTTTTATCTTGGACATGCAAAATCAACAACCAAAGGACAGTCCGCCCCCTCATTTTGCCATAGTCCGGACATGCAAACAATGGTGTAGAAGCAAAGGGGCAACATGATGAGTTAGGCGATGGTTTGAACTTAGTTAATTATGGTATGTATCTAGATGTCAATAACGCTGATGTATCTCAATCTGTAATTGGCAGTTGTCAACAAAATATGGTCGGCAGTCTACCTAGGGTTATGCCCAAGATAGTAGATTGTCGGCAGACAGATGCGCAAGCCACAAACAAGACGGTGACGTAAGACAGACATGAGGTTTTATCCAGGTTCGGCCACAAAAAAGGCGTAATACCTACGTTCTGCGTCTGATTGTATTGCTGTATGTCAATGAGAGATGTTTTTTAAAAGGGGTCCCCTACCCACCTTATATAGTCCGGGGGGAGGGTTACAGATCTGGAAACTAATCCTAGCCAGTTACAATTGCCATATGTGGCCGGATAAGGATTCCTATTCTAACCGACCAGGATCTTGCTTGATTGTCAAATCTGCCTTGACTCCTTGCGTGGGACTCCGAACAGGTTGGCCAGGCCACGTGTCGTCTTTTGGTGGACCGGACCCACTGGTCTGGGCCAGCCCAAGCCTAGCCGTAAGGGTATAGGGGTTAATACCCCCACAGCTAGTCCCCGAGCACCATGTATTATGCTGCGACACGCCATTTTAACCTTCTCCGACAAGTAAGGCTTGAGTCCTTGACATCTCTGACCACCGTTGTCGTCGGAGAAGTAGGTTGTTCGAAGAATGTATGGTGCTCTTAAGAAAAAAGAAAAAGATTTCCATCCTATGCAGTGTGCCCACTTGTATTTCTGAAAAGAAATGTAAGTGAACCTTGAAGCATAGCATCCTTGATTATCAGAGATGTAGGGGTCGAAAAACAAACACGTTCACCACAAGGTGAAGTGTGCCCACTTAGTCCTCGAGCCTGGTAGTAGGTGACATAGGCACATGGTGCCAGGGTCTAAGAAGAATTCCCAGTTAAGTTGAGAAACCAATCGACATACAGTCGATATGAGATGTACCGGTAGGTGCATCATACCGATGTAGTCCCTGGGCTTGCTAGAAGGCGAAGTATGAGCCTTGTAGCAAGGTCTAAATAAATGCCTCTCAACTGTATGTGAGTACAAATCACATGTAGCCGAGGAGAACGATCTCTGAGCAGTGGTTGGGACAGTTCCCGAGCACGATAGTAATCCTTACAATCAGTCAAAGCATAGGGGTCGATAAAACAAACACATTCGCCGCAAGGTGAAGTGTGCCCACTTAGTCCCCGAGCCTGGTAGTAGGTGACGCAGGCACGTGGTGCTAGGGTCTAAAAAAGAATTTCCACTAAAGTTAAGAATGCAATCGTCGTACAGGCGATATGAGATGCACCGGCAGGTGCATCGTACCGATGTAGTCCTCGGGCTTGCTGGAAGGCGAAGTATGAGCCCTGTAGCAAGGTCTAAATAAATGTCTCTCAACTGTATGTCAGTACAAATCACATGTAGCCGAGGAGAATGATCTCTGAGCAGTGGTTGGGACAGTCCCCGAGCACATTAGTGGTCGGAGCAGTCCTCGAGCATGGTAGTAGTCAGAGCAGTCCCTGAGCACGAAAGTGGTTGGAGCAGTCCCTAAGCACGACAGTGGTCTGGGCAGTCCCTGAGCATTGTAGTGGTTGGAGCAGTCCCCGAGCATGGTAGTGGTCTAGTCCATCCTTGAGCACAAGACATGCAGTGAAGAAACGAATGTCGCTAGTACTATTATTTGGTGTATTTATTTATCTCCTTACTCTATCAAGTCCAATCTGACATGTCTGGTCAAAAAAGCAGACGGGTATAGCATGTCACATTGTCTTCTTGCTCTTTCTAGCAATCAGTCGCTTGGCACCTGTAAAGAGGTGCGTTAGTGTGGGCCCTCTCACACTAGCAACGAAGAGGCGCGTACACTGGTAACGAAGGGGCACATTTATTGGCGTAGATCTCGAGGTTGTGAAAACAACCGTCTGCAGCGTGTGCGCACATCTCCCAAGGATCTCGGGCAGACAAAAGGACGGAACTCTTGGTTATTTATAATATAGAACTGGTAAGATATTTTTACCAATCCCCATTATCATTCACCACCGCAGCCTTCTTCTTCCTCTTGCCAAACCCTATTCCACTGAAATCATCACCCATCACCCCTCCACCGCATCCACCCCTTTAGCAAGGATAGATTAATGGCGAAGAAAGATGCCCAGAAGAAAGCTGGAGTCATGGCGAAGGAGTGGTGGAAGTCAAGGAGCAATGAGCAGACCATCGAAGACATCGTCACCATGGGAGTGCTCCATAACAAGGCACTCATGGGATGGCGCACACCAGAAGGAGAAAGCTACTCTGATCCACAACAAGGTGAGATTGTGGTTTTCAAGGAATTCTTCAAGCGGGGTTTTGGGGTTCCAGTGCACCCTTTCCTCCGGGGCTCTATTTGTACTACGAGATTGGGATTTGCAATCTGCATCCCAACTCGATTCTTCTTGTCTCCACCTTCATCCATCTTTGCGAAGCATATGGTGGCTTCCAGCCCCATTTCGACCTCTTTCACCATCTGTTTTGTCTACAAAAGAAATGGAGCGGCGGCTCAAAGATAGCTGGAGGCGTATACCTCAATCTGCGTGACGGGATGAAGGCCCAGTACTTGCACTGCCCTTGGAACACATCACTAGACGAATGGTACAAGAAGTGGTTCTACATCCATGAAGAGCCGAACATGATCACCCTGTGCGATGTGGGGTTGATTCCGGAGAAGAAGAACAGCTGTCGGAGAAGCCTGAGCACTTGGAACAGATCACAGAACTGCTCGGGATGATCCCGTGGGGGAAGCTAGACGGTCCAAGCATGGTCGGGGACTTCATCAGCCGAAGGATCCAGCCCTGCCAAAAGAGGGTACATCCTGGCTACGAATACCAAGGGAGCATAGATCCAACGAGGACCAGAAAAGAGGCGCTTGATAAGATCAAAGTCAAGGCCAGGATTGGGGAGCTATTCAACCTAGCCAATCCCAATTATGTCAGGTTAAGCGACATCGAGCACGCCTTCAAGCTGGCCCGACCTCCCCCAAAGGTAAATTATGCTTCCTTGTAGCTGTAGAGTTATGTTGGAACAAAAATTGACTGTGTTGTCGTCTTTATATTTCCCAGAGTAATGGTCGTGATAGGGCAGCAGTGTTCGTGTCTCCACCCCCTGGTGTGGATTGGCCACAAGTTGCCGGCCCAACCACCCAGACCAGTGCTAGGGCTGAAGACGTTGACTGGGCCGTACTCGGGGTTGGAGAGGAGGCAACGGCCAGGGCTGCTGGCAAGCAGCCGGTGGCCAACAAACGTCGTCAGGCCATCTTCCCTCTTTCAGACGATGAAACAGAGGATGCGGACATCTTCTGACTTGTCCCTCGAAAGAGGAGGAGACAAATGGAGTTGACGGAGCAGGGTGGCTCCTCTATGCCAGTAGGGATCGCATCACCGACCACTGCAACATAGAGGACAAGTGGAGAAGGGGTCGAGCACCAAACCCCGGCGCCGATACTAGTCATGGAAAAAGACCCAGTGGAACCCACCGAGCACATGGAGCAAGCGTGGTCGAAGAGACGCTCCTTCGCCACGTCATTACGTGCTTCCAAGCTATAAGTATTTGTAACCTTGATGTAAGCTTACCATTTGTATTGAATACTATTGTCTTCTGAACTTATCTCTGATATATTAGGTCGGCGTCCACCGAAAATCCCGACCAGCTAGCCGGGTGCGGCACAACCTCGCCAGCAATGGTGGAAAAAACTACCCAGCAGCCAGCTATGGAGGAACCTATGGAAGAAAATCCACCGTAACCTCAGTAGATGAGCGACCAGACGATAGTCCCCAAGCAGCTGGTCGAGAAGAGAGCCGAGCCAAGTACAAGTGCTCCAAGCACGAACCCTGCTGAGGGGGATACTTCAGCACCAAGGGGACCAGACCAAGCCGAGGAGCAGCAGCCGGAGGTGGCATAGAGCACGCTTGCTAATGCTACGGCTCGTGGGAAAGCCATAGTGGTCGTAGAGACTACAAACTCCAGACCAGCGCCACCTCCAGAACAAGAGGCCGAAGAGGATGAAGTAGAAGAGGTCCTGGGCCATCCCCAAGACCAACGACAACATGTATATGTGTCACGCTGGTGGAACGACGAGTGGGTTATGCATGAGGAAATCCTAGAGGTTGAAGAGACCCTAAAAGTTGAACGAGCGGCAAAACATCTGGTGACAGAAGTCCAGGTATGTTTGGCTCTACCACTTGATCCTACTATTTAGTTGAACTGTCTGACTTAGCTTGTTTATGTGTAGGACTTGATGAAGACCGCAAAGTACCAAAAGAGGTGCTTCAACCAGATTGAGGGAATCACAGCAAATAATAGAGAACTGGCGGCCGAGGTGGAACGCTTGCGCCGCCAACTTGAAGCCACCGACCAGGAGAGGACAGAACAAGATGCAAAAAAAAACAGAACCTGGTCTTCTAGCTCAGTAACAAAGAGCAAGAAAAAACAAGTAAGTTGTCATTTTATCACAGCAAGTGCATGACACACATTGTTGCATTATTGGTGGTGATAGCTGTAGTGTAGGCTTAGAAGCCGAAGTAACCCGCCTCCAAGAGGAGAATAGCCGTGTGACCACAGAGTGTGGTTGCCTGAAGGAGGACAATGAGAAATTGGCGTGCGACCAGTCTCAACTCCGGGACCGCACAACTAAGATGAAGGAGGAACTGAAAAGTAAGTGTTCTAGACCACCTTGCTCATTCTATTGCCTGCCTTATCTTGTCATGCCGTTACATTCTGATGTCTTGTACGATTTGCAGTTTTAAAAGTCAATGCCAAGAAACATCTAGAAGATGTGATTAAAGATCATGACGGCTGGAAGGCACGATGCCTAGAGACCACCGAGGATTGGGACACATGGAAGAACCGGTGCCAGGAAGTGGCAACTGGCATTTTGCCCATCCTCGACCTTATTGATCCGGCGCTCATAGAGGAAGTGCCAAGGACGCCACAACTCGGACTGGTCGAGAGGTGCTGAAAGTCATGGAGTTGGTTCCAAGAGTTCATGAAGGAGGCGGGTGAGTACATGGGTGCACATGTGCTAAGCATGGTGCGTGCCCACTACCCCCTAATCGATCTCAAGCGCCTGGAGGCTGGGTACCCAAAGGAGGTAGACCCAGATAAGGCTAAAGAGCTTTAGATGGCCCAGCTGGACCTGTCATCAAAGATAATTGGTGATATTAACCTGTGTGGAGGTGGGACAACACCTATATAGGGTGCACCATCGACAAGTCAGCTAGAAACGCCATCAGTTGCAAGACAACTAATGAAGCCTGCGGTCTCGACCAGCTAGGCATTGGCGGGGCCATCCTCTTCAACTCGACCAGCACAAGAGTCCCTAAGACTCGAGTAGGATATCAGAAGCAGTGAGCAGTAGGTGTTGCGCACCCCGACTAGCCAATGGAATAGGCTTAGAGCTATAGAAGGAGGACATAGTTGTGTTATTGTAAACCTGGGCCTCTTCAGGCAAGCTTGTAATAACGTAACTGTATATCATCATAAGCTTGTTTGCTTTGTATAAAATGTATTTAAGCTTGATACTAATGTTGGTGTAACTAAGTGAGAACATGTTAATGTTCTATTTAGTTGTACCATTTTGCTCGACATGTCATCCTGAGAAGTTTGTATGGCCCTAGTTTGCCATGTGGTCGGAGTGTGAGGTGCGTGACCTGTGCACACGTAGACACGGACAAGTTAAACCAGGGGGGACCTGCCGATCACTCGTAACATAGAGAGCGGATCCCATGCACATGTTGGGAGGAATCGGAGACAGGGCCTGCTCTGAAAACCATAGAAGGAATGGTGGTTGGCTTTTACTGGCTAAGTTAGAATAACCATAAAATTCGAAGTGACACATTAGAGTGGTCGGAGAAATCATAATAGCTTTATTGAAGTAAATCGAAAGTACAAAAGGAGTACATATCTTAGTGGTTAAGCATAGAAACGTCTAAGCTTGTCGATGTGCCACGAGTTTGGTATGTCCGTACCGTCTAGGTGAGCTAACCTGTAAGACGTTGGTCGTGTGACTTCCTTGATCATGAAGGGCCCCTCCCATGGGGTTCCGAGTTTATGGACACTAGCCTGGTTTGTCTTCCACTTTAGGACCAGGTCCCCGACCATGAAGAATCACTCTTTGATGTTCTTGTTGTAGTACCTACGCAAAACAGCAAGGTATTTGGCTGTACGTACACAAGAATCGAGCCACTTCTCTTCTGCACTATTTGCTTCTAGCTCTCGTACTTCATTGACCCTGCCTTCGTCGAAGTTCTCTACCCATGCTGATCTAAAAGCTATATCTACTAGGAGGACTGCCTCAGCACTGTAAACCATAAAGTATGGTGAGACGCCGGTGTTACAACTGGGCTGAGTTCTGAGGCCCCAGACCATGGCTGGTAACTCTTTGAGCCATCTTCTAGGAGCTTTGTCATTTTCTCTGTACATCCTCTTCTTCAATGCGTCCAAGATCATGCCATTTGCCCGCCTGACTTGTCCATTAGCTCTAGGGTGTGCCACCGAGACGTATTTTACTACTATGTTCCTTTCATTGCAGAAGTCCCAAAAAGCATTCCCAGTGAACTGAGTGCCCAGATCAATGATGATGCTGTTGGGTATGCTGAAACAGTGGATGACCTGGTCGAGGAACATGACAGCCTTTTCTGAGGATGCATGTACCAGAGGCATGTATTCTATCCACTTAGAAAATTTGTCGATCAGCACGAAGACGCATGTAAATTTCCTAGGAGCCGGTTTGAAGGGCCCGATCATATCCAGTCCCCAGCATGTGAAGGGCCAAGAGGCTGGTATTGTCTAGATCTCATGTGCTGGTACGTGGATTCTCTTGGCGAAGAACTGGCAACCCTCATAGTGGCAGACTAGCTTCTATGCGTCGGCTACTGCTGACGGCCAATAGAACCCTGCTCGGAAAGCCTTATCGACCAGCGTTCTTGAGGCCGCATGGTTGCCACAGGAGCTAGAGTGGATTTGGTCTAGGAGACATTTGCCATCCTCCTGGGTTATACACTTCATCAAGATTTCTTCCTTTGTGTTTTTGCGCCATAACTTGCCATCGACGAGCAGGTATTGCTTACTGCGATGCATTAGGCGCTCATTGTCTGTCCGATCAATGTAACCGTTGCCATCTGTTAGGTACTTGATGAAAGGTATTCTCCAGTCATGCTCATGAGTGGTCGGAGGCATTTCGGTGGTGCTCGACGCCGGCACCGTAGCCACCAATTGCTGGTCCGAAGGCTTGTCTGCTGTGGAATCTTCCTCTTCGATGGAAGGCGTGAGCAGGTCTTGGATGAATACGCCATGTGGGATTTTGGCTCGGGATGATCCTAACTTTGACAGTGCATCTGCTGCTTGATTCTTGTCCCGGACCATGTGTATGTACTCGATGCCATAGAACCTGCCTTCTAGCTTTCTGATCGATTTGCAGTATGCATCCATCTTTTCACTGGTCATGTCCCAATCCTTGTTGAGTTGGTTGATGACCAGAGCAGAGTCTCCGTAGACATAGAGATGTTTAACACCGAGCTCAACCGCAGGGCGCAAACCATGTAGGCATGCTTCGTACTCGGCGGCATTATTAGATGCTGGAAAATAAATCCTAAGGACATACCGGAGCTGCTCCTTGGATGGTGACATGAAAAGGACTCCTGCTCCTGCACCGTCAATGTTGAGAGAGCCGTTGAAGTACATCGTCCAGTACTCATCGGATCCTGAAGAGGCAGGCGTGCTTAAGTCTGTCCACTCGACGATGAAATCGACGAGTGCCTAAGACTTGATTGTAGTACGGCTTACAAATTCCAAGGAGAAGGGGCATAGCTCCATTGCCCATTTAACGATGCGTCCGTTCACATCCTTGTTGCTAATGATGTCTCACAGAGGGTACTCAGTCATGACCACCACATGATATCCGTCGAAGTAGTGTTTCAACTTTTGGGATGTTATCAGTATAGCATAGATCAACTTCTGAATCTGTGGGTACCTAGTCTTGGACTCATTGAGTACCTCACTAATGAAATAGATTGGTCGCTGTACCTTGTAGACGTGGCCGGGCTCGTCGTGCTCGACCACCATGGCCGTGGAGACCACTCAATTAGTAGCTGCAATGTAAAGTAGGAGTGTTTCGTCTTCTCTGGGAGCAGTGAGGACCGGAGGTGACGTAAGGTATTGTTTCAGCTATGTGAAGGCAGCATCTGCTTCCTCTGACCACTCAAACTTTTCGGATGCTTTGAGCAGTTTAAAGAACGGTAATCCTTTTTCGCCTAATCTTGATATGAAACGACTGAGGGCGGCCATGCATCCGGTAAGCTTCTGAACATCCTTCACCTTTTTGGGCGGCTTCATGTCCAAGACAGCTTTGACTTTCTCCGGGTTAGGGCATATGCCATCATGACTGACGACGTTGCCAAGTAGTATGCCAGAAGGAACACCAAAGATGCACTTTCTTGGGTTTAATTTCCACTGGAATGTGTTAAGGGCTGCAAAGGTGCGTTCCAGGTTGTCAACAAGGGTATGTGCTTCCTTGGTTTTGACAACTATATCATCAACATAAGCCTTGACAAGGCCGTCTTTTATCTCATCGTTGAGGTAGGCCTGTATAGCGTGTTGGTAGGTAGCCCCAGCGTTCTTGAGCTCGAACGACATGGTCGTGTAGCAGTAGGCGCCGAAAGGCATGATAAAAGATGTCTTGATCTAGTCATCCTTTTTGAGAGCGATCTGGTGATAACCAGAGTAGCAATCGAGAAAGGAAAGCAGCTCGCAACCGGTGGTTGAATCTACGACCTCGTCTATGCGAGGTAAGCCGAAGGGGTCCTTAGGGCAGTGTTTGTTGAGATCAGTGTAATCAACGCACATTCTCCATTCATTATTCTTTTTGCATATAAGAATCGGGTTGGCTAACCACTCCAGATGATACACTTCTTTGATAAATCCGACTGCCAAAAGCCATGTAACTTCTACCCTAATCGCCTCCTTTTTGTCGCGAGCGAACCGTCGTAGCTTCTGCTTGATAGGTTTGGCCTTGCCATTGACATTCAAGGAGTGCTCGATCAAGTTCTGAGGTACACCGGGCATGTTAGTAGGTTTCCATGCGAACACATCCGCATTGCTCCTCAAGAACCTAACGAGCATGTCTTCCTATTTGGGATCTAGGTTGGCCCCGATAAGGGCCGTTCTGCTGGGATCACCATCGACCAGCTGGATCACCTTGTGCTCCTTGGACTTGATGTTCTTGCATGGAGCCTCGAGCTCTAGGATCTCCAGGTGGTCGGCCGAGGTCTTCTTAGCATCGATCATGGTCTCGGCCATGCGAATAGAGAGGTCGTGAGCCTCTACTATTTTGAAACTATCATCCTCATAAGTATAAGCTGCGTATACGTTGCCTCAGAGGGTTAGAACTCCTTTCTCCGTGGGCATCTTGAGCACTAGATACCTATAATGAGGTATGGCCATGAACTTGATGAGCGATGGTCGACCAAGAATAGCATGGTAGGTGCCGTCGAAGTCAGCGACCACGAAGCTGACATAGTCGGTGCAGAAGTGGTCTGGGGTCCCAAATTGCATAGGTAGCGTGATCTGCCCGAGAGGTGTAGAGCTCTATCTAGGGAGAACACCCCAGAACTGTGCCTCGTATGGCTTGAGGTCCGCCTAGGCTATCTTTAGGGCGAGCAGACTGTTTTTGAACAATATATCGAAGGAGCTACCACCGTCGATCAGTACTCTATCGAACTGAACCTTGTTGATACAAGGATCAAGGACTAGGGGGAATCGTCCTGGCTTAGGTATTGCGGCCCATTGGTCCTTTCTACTAAAGGAGATTTTGCGGTGAGACCACGGAGGGAGTCACGGATCGGTGAGGAGGTTGTCGGTGTTGGCCACGTTCAAGCAAGCACAGGCGAGCAGCTTGCATTGTCGTTTGGTCTCGATGGACACTTTGCCTCCGATGATGGTGTGCACGCGATCGGTTGGCTTGACGTACTTGTGACAAGGATCTACGTCTTCGTCATCGTTGTCCTCGTTGCGCTGTTCCCCTGCGTCGTTAGGCTTGTCGGACGTATCCGGAGCCTGTTGACGCGTGTAGATAGACTTGAGAACGCGGCAATTCTCCATGGTATGGTTTGACTTAGGATGTAGCTGGCAGGGCCCCTTCAATGCTTTGGCATAGTCGTCTTCATAGTTACGATGTCCGCCACCTTTTTTAACGATGTTGACCTCGCCATCGTCTTCCCAAGCACGCTTGCCCCTATAATCGTCATGACGGTTACGCTGCTGATTACGTTGGTCGCGGTGGTCGCGGGAGTCGTTGCGCTGGTTGCGGCGGTCAAAATTGTTGTTCCGACCACGGTTGCCACGGTAGTCGTCGTGGTGTGAGGGGTGGTCAGAGCGTGGAACCCTTGTTGCATCTTCGATAATTATCTTTTTAGCGTCGTCGGTGTCTGCATATTTCTTAGCGGTGGCTAGGAGCGCTGTGACCGATTCGGGTCTCTTGCGGAGGAGCTTGTCCCTTAGGGCGTTGTGGAAGCAGAGGCCAGTGATGAAAGCCTCGATTGCCTCATTGTTGGAGATTAACAGGACCTTGACGCGCATCTCCAAGAAACACCGGACGTACTCATGCAGTGGCTCATCTTTTCGATCTCGAATCCGTTGCAGATCATATTTGTTGCCGGGTTGTTCGCAAGTAGCAATGAAGTTGTCGATGAAGGCTTGCTTGAGCTCTTGCTAAGAATCAAAGTAGTTCACTGGCAAGCTGACCAGCCATTGGTGACCTGCATGACCAACAGCGACTAGGAAGTAGTAAGACATGACGTGCTCATCAGCCATGGCTAACCTGCACGCAGTTTCGTAGAGCATGACCCATAATTTGGGGTTCTCCTTGCCGTTGTACTTCTAAAGTTTCTCAAGCTTGAAGTTCTTGGGCCATATGACTTGGCGAAGGTGCGGAGTAAACTGCTTCAAACCCGGCGAACCGTGGGCGGTGTCATATTCCATACAGCGATAACTTTCATGGGATGCTCGATCATTGGCTCTCTAGTTGATGCGGTCATGCAGATTGTGTTCCCCGAGATAACGGCAGAGATCGTTATTGCCATCACGGCGATCTTGGTTGCCATCTTGATTAACCCTATGACCGTGGTGACCACGGCGATTATTGCAGTTATCACGGCGGTTGTCATCCCGAACGTCACGGTAGTTGTCCTCCTGACGGCGGTTGTCGTCCCGACCACCATCATGGCCATCATTTCTGCCTTAACGGTTGTCTGATGGGTCGTTGTTGCACGAGCCACGTTGGTTGAGTGGCTGTGAGCGACTTGAGTATTGGCGGCTGTGGCTTGATTCAACTGCAACAGATGGAGCCCGAGCTTGATTCACCATCTCTGCGGTCTAAGCCATAGCAGCCGTCAGATAAGCTTGTATATCACCGCGGACTACCTGGGTTTCGGGGGTGTTGGGTAGCCGTTGCATTGTCGCCATGGCGACGGCTACGTTGGCGCTTGGAGTCCTGAAGACTTGTTTGTCCCCCACCCTGTCGAAAGCATTGTTGAGGTCACATGGCTAGACCCTTATGCATCATGCCTCCTCTTCTACTTCAGCTTCAATTTGCCGATGATTAAACTGGTCAATATTGTGTGCCTCGCGTGCAATCCTTTCTTGTTCTGTTTCACCAACTGCTGGTGGTTCGTCATTGCTGACAACATTGATCAAATCCCCTCGCCTTGGCGAGAAAGATAGGAATTGCGGGAACCCCAGGGCATGGTCTGGGATATCTAGATCGTATTCGATGCCTTCATCGTTGTGATGCTGGAGCTTGGTGTGGGTGGAGGCATTAGATGCGATGCCAGACGAGGAGCTAGAGTCACCTTCTTGGACCATGTGGATGGATCCTTCTTGATAATCCTCAATCCAGATCATGTTGACGAAGTTGCTTGGCCTTAGCCGAGGCTGATGTACAAAACATAGATCCGAGCAGTGTTGTATGTTATACGCGTAGTTGGAGGCAGCATTTCACAGGCCGTAGAGCTGGGCCTGGTAGTTCTCTATCGAGGCTTCGTACTCGGAAAGCCGAAGGCCCATCGCGGAGGCTAGCCTAAGCTGGATAGGTAGATCTGTTGTGGGGAGCAGTTACCTGCTCATTAGGTTGATTTTGAATTGCACTTACCAGAGCTAGGGTTTTGGTGAGTTTGGTGCGGACCCGATCGATGGAGTCGAGCAGGTCAGTGTTGTCGATCTGCTTCCCTTTGTAGCAAGGGAGCGGACGACGGGTTATTGGCATGGCTGAAGACAATGCAGGCATAGTTAGAGCCAGATGTACCGTGGTCGGAGGCAGATCCTTTGTGGTCGGAGCTGTAACCACCGTGGTCGGAGCCGTGTCCACCGTGGTCAGAGCCGTTGCCGATGCGGGTGAAGCAGTGGTCGACGCAGATTGAATCTGCACTTCCTCCATGGTCATGGTGATGAAGTCATCGGAGCCGGTGGTCTAGGTGATCTGGCTGACGGTGAACGTGAGGCTGTTCGATATAGCTACGGAGCCAGAGATGATGACCATCTTGTTTGCTTGGAGAGCAGTACACACACCCCCTACCTGGCACGCCACTGTCGACAAAATATGGTCGGCAGTCTACCTAGGGGTATGCCCAAGGTAGTAGATTGTCGGTAGACAGATGCACAAGCCACAAACAAGATGGTGATGCAAGACAGACACGAGGTTTTATCCAGGTTCGGCCACCAAAAAGGCGTAATACCTATGTCCTGCGTCTGATTGTATTGCTGTATGTCAATGAGAGATGTTTTTTAGAGGGGTCCACTACCCGCCTTATATAGTCCGAGGGGTAGGGTTATAGATCTAGAAACTAATCCTAGCCAGTTACAATTGTCATATGTGGCCGGATAAGGATTCCTATTCTAACCGACCAGGATCTTGCTTGATCGCCAAATCTGCCTTGACTCCTTGCGCGGGACTCTGAACAAGTTGGCCAGGCCGTGCGTCGTCTTTTGGTGGACCGGACCCACTGATCCGGGCTGGCCCAAGCCTAGCCGTAAGGGTATAGGGGTTAATACCCCCACAGCAGTGCACTTGTTTATTCGGTGTTTGTTCAGTGTTTATATCAGTTTGTTCATTTCATCGCAATGTTGTTCATTGTTCAAAGAAAGCCATTACCTGTGCACCCTCATCAAAAGCACATTCCAAAATACATGAAAAGCACTAAAAAAGAGTTAAACTGCCATTATATTGATTTCTATTTCCTAATATTTATCTGGGTACACGACGCCATTCGAAATAGACCAAAAGTGCACTACAACACAACCGCCATTGTACTACTAGTAGTTAGTACTAGACCTACTGCTACTGTACTAATTAACTAAACCTACTGATCGACGGCGCTACTCCCGTTGTCGCCATTGTCACCACCCTCCTCGTCGTCCTACTCTAATGAGGAGTCATCCTCGTCCTCCATGATCATGTTGGGGAATGGAGGGTTGAGTCTGCGTTTCTTGTTGCGTGGAATGGCGCTGAATCCCAGCGGAATGGTCTCGGTGATGTTGTCCACCTCCTCTACTGATGCCTCCTCCACCTCCTCATCCTCTACCACCTACGGTGCCTCCTCCTCATCATCATCGATGGGCTTCCTGTCATCTTTGGTGGGCTCCTCCTTGCACTCGGGGCTCAACGTCAGTTGATTCACCTCCTCACCATCCTCATCTTCATAGTCGGTGGAAAACTTGCTGGATGACAAGTGCCCCATTGCTCACTCTACGCGCCGCCGGTGAGTAGGGATCGGAGGAGGTGATGTAATGTGTACTAGAATGTATGTATGAGAGAATACCCTAATCGATGGTGCTCTCTATAGCCTACTAGTAACTTTAAAGAGGAGAGCCAAATGATTGCTCTCCCACAGGATGCGACGATTGTTAAAGTGGAGAGCCAAACGGTTGCTCTCCCACATGACGCGATGATGGAGGCTTCGTGGTTGGTTGGTATCCCCCGTTTCATGTTTTGACTCCTGGGATTGGAAACAGTGTACACTCAATGCACCCGGTCGCCTACCCACCCGATAATCTAAACCATGTCATCGTTGCGAGTTCCCACGCCAGTTCACAGAGGGTGTTTAGAGAACTCCTACTGTAACTACCGCTCAGCTGCCTACCCCACCTCCCCCTCAATCAATGCACATCATGCCGCTCCACCTCTCTAGCCCTCTAGCTCGTCGTTGTCCACACGCAATCATGTCGCGAACGGTGCTCCCTACCGACGTGCAAATTGAGATCGCCGGCCACCTCGCTGCAACCTCAGATCGGCCCATGGATGACCTCCACAGCCTATGGGCAACCTGCTCATCCATGCGTGGCATCTATAGTGACCCTACCATCAGTCAGCGTCTGGCACTAGATCAAGTCAGACATAGGAGGATGGGGCCTGACCCCGTCAACTACTACGCCCTCCTTGCTAGCCTGACCCAAGTTGGCAGCCCGGAGGCTTGCTTCCACACTGGGATACAAACCGTATTCATGGAAAAGTGTAGCCCCTAGCCATGCCTCGATGATCTAACCCATTCCACCAATGGTAGGCACAATCTAGTGGCCTATCTAGTCGTCATATTACTCGATAAGCATAATGGCGGTGCCGACGACGATGACACTACAATGTGGTGCATGAGATGGGTCGAGGGCAAGGAAGAATCGAGGGTGGCAGCGGTGGCAAACCAACGAGTAGGTGGCTAAGCAACAAGAGGTGTGTGCTATGGCACCACCTAGCCATCATGGTGATCTACAATATGACGTGGGGATGGTTGTCGCTGCCGCCACCAGTGCAGGTGCACGGTGATCTTCCTTGCATAGGCGGCGGTTGCGACGACGCAGACGGATAGGAAGGAAGGGCTATGTATTGTAGCGAGGACTGTAGGCTTCATCAAGAAATCCATTTTTTCAAATGGGAATTTGGAATAAGAGACTAGTCCTTTCACTCTCTGAAATATAATGTATTCTAGCATTTGAAATTTGTCCTCAAATATAGTGAATTCTACAACTTTTGATTTCGTGTTGCTTTTGCTTTTCTATTGTTTTATTTCAATTATATTTGTTTCCTTATTCAACGAAAGTACTAGTATGAAACAGGTTTCCCTATATAATGTGAGATGTGTCTGGCCCGGTCAGATATACAATACTTGGACTTTTTGGCGTGTGCAGTAAAATTTGAATAGCTATGTGGATCTTTCGTTAGGCATTAGATCGACGTCAGACTAGATCGGATGAATTTTGAATGCATGTTTACCACACCATAGACCAAATGACCCCTGGTTCAGTAGTAGTAGTCATGAGTGGCTTTGATCTATATTGAACCCATCTAGTCTTATTTTCATGGCAGCTTCAGTCCTCAGTCTATAACTTGTCAGTCTTCAGCCTTCAGTCTGCCCCTCGACTGTCGTGACTACTTGCATGCTCCTATATTTCCATGTAGACGCACACTCATGGGTGGCGTCAGTAGCCTGTTGCAGCAAGGTTGCTCGCATTGACGTGATGCGGCCAAGCCATACCGCCAAACCACGCAAACGTATCATTGCTCCTTGGTTGTGGGGTGGTACTTTGTATGAGGTGGGTTGAACTATGTTGAGAGTGGTGTAGTTCAGGTCGTTTGGTTTCTATTTGTTTTTTGTTACCTTGGTGTCTTTGTCTATCTTTATTGAACATGCAAGAACCTTGCAGCGAGGATCAAGTCTCACCTCAGTCTAATGCAGAGTTGAGTAGCCACTGGTGTTGGGATGTTATTGCACACGTAAGAAAGTCCGACCTCTATACATTTGGTCACGTCTAACAGTTTCCTCCATAGTTTTTCCCTCATTTGGACGCATCTAACATGTAAGAAACTCCTAACTCCCAACATAAAGAAGATGCATCAAATGCAACATGACATAACATCAAATGGAACTTTATTTACTCCTCTACTAATGATTTCAAGAAGAAGGGAACATAGGACTAAAGTTTAACAACAAAGATCCTAGGGTGTTTGGTTTAGGTGACTAAAAGAGATTAAAACAGTTAAAAAAACCAGAATGCCCATATTAATTGCCTAGTTTCTTTGCTGCTGCCGCAGTATTGAGAGGTAGGGGTGTCTTTTTTGGCCCTTTGCATGTTTGTGTTTACTTTTATTCGACTTTGTATTAGGTGGGTTAAACTCTATTGAGCATGGTGTAGATCAGGTCCTATGGTCATTTGGTAGCCAGTTTCTAGCCCCTGTTGGTTGGTTTTACCTATAGGTTTCTTTCTGGTTCTCTTTCTGATCTGTAGTATGGTAAACATGCATAACAGAATTCATCCGATCAAGTCTCATGTCGATCTAATGCCTAAAGGAGGAGTCACATAGCTATTCAAATTTTACTGCACACACAAGAAAGTCTAAGCATAATAAATCTGATCAGGCTGGACACATCTCATGTTATACAAGGAAACCTATTTCGTATGAGTACTTTCACTAAATCCCTAAAGGAAACAAATAAAATTGAAACAAAATAATAGAAAATCAAAAGCTACAGAATACACTATATTTGAGGCAGCGAACGCGTAGTGTTTTCCTCTCACAACAAATTAGCATAAGCCAAATTTCAGTGAATAATTCACTCTCGCATGTAAAGAGTGAACTACTAGTTTCTTATTCTAAGTTCCCATGCGAACAACTCAAATTTGCGGCAAAGCCTATACTCCTCGTTGCAATACATAGCCCTTCCTTCCCATCCATCTGCATCACTACGAGTGCCGCCTGCGCATGGAAGATCACCGTGCACCTGTGCCAGTGGCGGCAGTGACAACTTGCCCTAGGCCCACCTCATTTTGAGGATCACCTCGGGGGCCGCCTTGCGGTGCCACAACACACACTCCTTGTTGCATAGCCACCTACTTGTTGGTCCACCGCCACCACCCACCATCACCGCCCATGATTCTTCCTTGCCCTCGACCCATCTCATGTACCTCCTCATAGTGTCATTGTCGCGGGCATCGCCATTATGTCTATAGAGCAATATGGCAACTAGATAGGCCGCCAGATTGTGCCCACCATCGGTGGCACGAGCGAGATTGTTGAGGCATGGCCAGGGCTTGTGGGTTTCCTCAAATACCATTGGTATCCCGGTGAAGAAGGAAGCCTCTGGGTTATGGAGTTGGGTCAGCCTAGAAAAGAGGGCGTAGTAGTTGCTGACATCGTCCCACCCTAGCCTGCATCTACACTGGTCTAGTGCTACACACCGACCAACGGCGGGGTTGCCGTAGATGCGGTGCATGAATGAGCAAGTCACCCATAGGCTATAGAGGTCATCCATGTGACTCTCTGAGGTAGCAGCAAGGTGGCCAACGATCTCAATGGCCAGCTCATCAGGGAGCACCAGCAAACATGACGTGGGGTGTCGCCTCACCGCCATGATTGCCGATGTCAACATCACACGATGTGGAGCGTGAGGAGGCAAACCGAGGGCTCACGCAATGTCATGGATGGAGCTACGGTGTGTGCGTGGATGGAGCTATGGCGTGTGGACGGCGGCGAGACAGAGCAGTGGAGAGGTGGCGTGGCGTGATCGACTTACGTTGATTGAGGAGGAGGCGGGGGAGGAGGCCTAGCTAGGGTTACAGTAGGAGTTTTAAATACCCTCTATGAATTGGCGTGGTAATTCCAATGACAACACGGTTTAGATTACCAGGTGGGCGAGCGACTGGGCGGACGATACGGTTGGAATATTAGGAAATGCGGAGTTTTCTGGGTTTTTTTTCTGATCTGCATGTTTCTTTCTGTTCACATTTTTTACTGCACACATAAGAAAGTCTGCCCGCTGTACATTTCATCTCATAGGACAGTATATAGTGTTGTCTATACATTTGAAAGTCGTAGAAAATTGAGTGCATTTGTTCATACTGCCTATGGGCTGGTTTGTTTGGCACACGAGATGAAATTTTAGATACCAAGGAACGAAGGAAGACTGTGAAATTGCATTAATTAAAAATATCATGTCCAAGCCTCTATTGGAGCCGTCTCCTTGGCTTCTATGCATGTATGCATGCAGCCTTTAATTAAAACGAACCAGAGACGAGCTTGGCTTCCATCGGGAGTTAATTGCAGCCTTGTTTCTATGATACGCCTAATAATACATACTTTTTCTAAAACCCATGGGCGCCTAATAAAGCGGCAGTGTCAACCATAGCCCAGGGAGTGTAGTTGATCAGAACCTATGAAACCATGTAGCCATCTCTAGCTAGCTACTACCCCTCGACTGCTGCGAGCCTACGACTACTTGGATTGGAGTGCACTATATACTTCACTGGATGATAGAAGGCCCGACCATCTAAAATATTCACTACTCAGATACTAGTAATGATGAACCTTGTGTGGTCACGTTAGAAGCCTGTTCTAGCCCTAGCATCCCTGTGTGCACAAAGCCTGGCCTCACTCCCATTGTATAGACATCTCTAGCTTATCAACTGCCTTACTGCTCCTCGACTGCTATAAGTCCTCTTCATTGTCACACCGAGCTTTTAAGTCTCAAGCATGTCATGGTGGTCAAAAGTTCTTCTAAGATGCACTTCTTGTATCAAGCTTTCCTACGCATTCACTTCACTCTCGGCAACCATGCAAGGTCTATATGGGAGGAGTGTCCCTCTTCCCTCAAAGATTCTGAATTTTATTTGTTTCTTTAGGAATTCAATGAATATATTCGTACGAAATAGGTTTCCTTGTATAACGTGAGATGTGTCTGACCCGGTTAGATTTACGATGCTCGGACTTTCTTGCGTGTGGTGTAAAATTTGAATAGCTATGTGGCTCCTCCATTAGACATTACATCGACGCGAGACTTGATTGGATGAATTCTGTTATGCATGTTTACCATACTACATATCAGAAAGAGAACTAGAAAGAAACCTCCAGGGAAAACCAACCAATAGCGGCTAGAAACTGGCAACCAAACAACCAAAGGACCTGATCTACACCAAGCTCAATAGAGTTTAACCCACCTAATTAATACAAAGTTCAACAATATAGTAAACACAAACATACAAATAAGACTTCACAAATCAAAACCTCTGTACATTTGAACATGTCTGACATAAAATGCAAGGGAACATACATAAGGAAGAGTAACAACATAAGGAAAGAGCAACAACATGTACTCCTTCCATACTCCCAACATAAGGCAGATATATCAAATACAACATGAGATACATCAAATGGAAATTTATTTACTCCTGTTAACACTGGATTTTGGTCAATTTGGAGGATGACAGGTGGACCCGCATGCGGGAAGAAGGATATTCGGCAAACAAAACGAGCGGTCGGCTAAATGCTTGTGTAGTCGGTTACTTCAGAAGGTGGTGACTCCATTCGGGAAAGCAGAAGATGGCAGGCAAAGCCGATCGAAAAGATGAAAGTTGTAATAATAAAGGACTCTGAGAGTTTAGGGCAAGGAATCGTAGTTTCCAAGTTTGTTTAAGAGTTCCTTTGTAAATCGTAGTCTTCTAGGACTCATGTTTTGTCTAGGGTATAAATATTAACCCTCGACCATTGTAATAGGGGTTCACAACCAAATCAATACAACCGGCCCTGTGCCAACTTTCGAGTCCTTTTGTCGTGTCATCGAGTTCTTCGAGGGGAGTCATCGATCCGTCGACCTCCGTAAGTTCCGACAACCTTGTTATCATGTTTAGTATCATGTAGTGGATTTAGACGTGATGCAAGTAGTCTTGTTTGTTTTCAATGATCGTGCGACGGATCTTTGCTTGACAATCAAGAAGTCTTTGCTTATGCTTTGTTTATGAGTAGATACCGTGCGGCAGGCGTTTGCTCAATATGCTTAGTGAAAGCAAGACAGTTATCGACTCTATTAGATACAGCAAAATCTAAATAGATTCATTAAGTTATCCTGTGTTGCATGTTTTAAATATTTTATATATTTTTAACACACTTCTGCCCAATCTAGATTGATATTGTTCGGCCCTCTCTTATGGTTTTATTCGTGCTTCAATGATCATTGCTTTTCATATTACCTTTGCAAATAGATAACATGCTCATAATGGCTGAATTATTTTAATCTAGATTGTCACATGTCGTGGGTTCATGCATGTTAATTACGTTTAAGCTTTAACGAAACTAGGTGTCGTGCGGCAGATGCAGGTTTTAGATTAGTTTAATCGTGTTTATTTGCATGTTTCTTCTTCATGAACCCCAACTCGGCTGGACTGCTGAGCTTGGTTATGCATTAACTCATAATTAATTTGACTTGTTCAAACATGTCTTCCCATGCACATGCATTTGGCAATCGGATCTTTACGTGTGTTCATCTTACGATTAGCTGAATGGTTTATAAACTTGTTGGCAGACAGCTTCCTATAGCTGTATGTCGTTGTAAGTGGCTTCAAGGCCGTATATATGGAACTGTCTGGTCTCACCCGACATGTTCCGGTTTGGCATTTAGCTGTTTTATCCCTTGTTAGTTTTTTTTTCAAGTCAAACTGACTGGCACGTTTCCGGATCACGAAGCACCCGGGGACCCGATTGAAGCCACGCTTTCTGGCTTGCTATGTGTGAGGCACAGTGTGTCACATTTTGTGTCAACACACTTTTTGGCACGCTCGGTGGGACAATCTGTTAGTTCAAGATGGCGTCTGAGATCAACAATGATCATGTTCTGGATGTGAGCATGGTAGAATTGCCAGATAATTACAGGGATTTAGTGCTACAAGCATGTGAGCAATACCAACGGAAGTGTTTGATGTCTTTTTCCAAAAACAAGAGCAACAAAGTGTTTCAAAAGCAGTCAATGCCAAGGGTTCTTCTTCCACATCTAACTGATTACACTGAAGAGGAGGATGCTCAGAAGATGGCAGCCCTGGTTTATAAAGCTATGGGAGAAACCATAACAAACCATCACACAGCTTTTCTAAATACCTTTCGGGCAATCATGATCAGTACTTTTGGTCCAATGGTTGATAAATACTTTGAAGAAAATGTTGGCCCACTCAGTGGACCAACACTTTTCAATGTTCCAAAGCATCAAGAGAAGCCTATTGGAAAAGAAGGAGCATCGACTTCAAATATAGGTGGATTGACTCACACTGAAAAGCAATCACATCCCACCTATGGCCAGGTGACATTTGGTACCACAGGAGAAGTGCCACCTTTAGCTTATAGAGTTTCTCCAGCATCAAACAGATTACAGAAGAATATGTATGGAGATGGGTATCAAGAATTTACTGATTACAATGCTATCAATGTTGTGCCAAATCTAGGGTATAGGAGTGTTTCAGGATTGCCTTCTGGAGTGCAAGTACAAGGAAATCAGGATTTAGGCATTGATGTTTTGATGCACAGGATGGCTGATATGATGCAAAATCAGTTCGGCTTGAAGCCAAAAAATCAATCCTATTCATACAAGTCTCCTTATCCAGAGTGGTACAACAGAGTGGCGTTACCTCCAAGGGTGAAGCCTCCAACAGATTTGACCAAGTTTTCTGGTCAAGATGATACTAGTACCATAGAGCACGTCAGTCGGTACTTAATGCAGCTTGGAGAAGCTGCTTCAGATGAAGCTTGGAGGATTTGATATTTTCCTTTGTCTCTTATAGGACCAGCTTTCACGTGGTTCACGTCTTTACCAGCTCATTCCATTGGTATGTGGGCAGAGCTAGAGTAGAAGTTTCATTCATATTTCTACATGGGTACTAATGAGAAGAAGTTGGTCGATCTCATGAGTCTGAGGATGAGAACAAATGAGACACCATTGGAATATCTTCGTAGATTTAGGGAGACCAAGAATATGTGTTATTCTTTGAATTTACCAGATGATCAACTACCTGGAATAGCTATAGCAGGAATGTTGCCGAATATCAGGGAGAAGTTGTTTGGCATGGAGTTTGATGATCTTGGCCAACTTGCATAGCGTTTAGCAGCTATGAGTAATCAGGCCCAAGGATTCAGGAGAGATAATCGCTTTCAGAAGAACAATGCCACTAATGAGGTGTATCAAGGTTTTCTGGAGGAAGCGACTGAGTATATTGATGAAGATGAGATAGCTACATCTGAGTTGAATTGGGCAAAGGAGCCTACTCAAATTAGTCAACGCTGGTTGAAACAACAAAAGGGAACCTATGATTTTGATGTTACTAAGGCAGACAGGCTTTTTGCATTATTGATGAAGGAAGGACGCATCAAGCTGCCAGAAGGACATCCCATGCTACGTCCTGAAGGAGTGAAAGACAAAAAGTATTGTGGCTTCCATAACACTAATTCTCACTCTATCAATGATTGCCGAGTGTTCAGAATACGAATCCAGAAAGCTATCCAAGAGGGACATTTGAAGTTTGATGGCAAGATGAGAATTGATGATCAGCCTTTTCCACAAAATATGATTTCTTTCTCTGTGAATATGGTCTCTGCCAATGATCTCAAAGGTAAAGGCAAGATGAAGGTGTTGACTTCTGATAGAGCAAAGAAAAGTGGTGCTGTTGACCTGGATCGGCAAGTCACCAGTAGAGAGCTGCAGCAACGAGTTCGGTTTTAGAATAGCCGAACCGAGAAAGGTCAAACTTCCAAACCCAGAGTTACATCACGTATTTTGCTAAACAAGTGGCAGAGAGAGCAAGAGAAGGAATACTATAAGAAGTAATGGTTTATGGAAGAATACCGGAGGTATGAGGAAGAGGTATACCAAAGGGAGCAAGAAGAATACATGACAGAACAGGAGCAGTCTCATTGGGGTTGTTCATTCTTTAGGCATTGTTGGAATGAAGGCTTGAGGTTGCCTGCTAGAAATAATTGTCCGGAGTGTAGTGCTCAGTACTCCGAGTATAGGCAATCTCGAGTCAACCGACGTCCCGTCTATGAAAGACTTGGAACGAAGGTTCCTGAAGATGATCGGCGCTTAAAAATAGATGATTTTGAGAATCAGCAAAGGAAAAGATTTGCAGGTCAAGGTTGGATTCATGATAGGGTGCATGATGAAGAAGCTGATTCCTATAGATACATATGGCAAAAAGGACAGTGGTGTCCTCCAGGCCTGAGGAAAAGTCAGAAAAGAAGAGTTCAACGGTTGAGGAATAGGGAGTTGAAACAGGAAGTTACCGAAACAAAGCAAATATGGCGTCCTAAGAAGAAGCCTGATGGATGTGGTCCTTTGGCTGATGCTTGCATGGCTTTCTTCCTCCCATCAGAGTTTATAGCTCCCGAAAGCCAAGATGTCCAAGAAGAGGTGTACTCTGATTTTGATGAAAGTGAATGTCAGGATTTGATGGCTCAGCTTGTATTAACACAGCAGGCTGTTTTTGACAAACCAATCAAGAATCGTCACTTGAGACCACTCTATTTAAAGGGATATGTCAATGGCAAGCCTTTAACTAAGATGTTTGTTGATGGAGGGGCTACTATCAATATCATGCCTTATACTACCTTTAGAAAGCTTGGGATGACTAATGAAGAATTGTTGAAAACTGACATGGTGCTTAGAGACTTTGCTGGCAACCCTTCTGATACCCGAGGTGCTATCCATGTCAAGCTGACTATTGGGTCGAAAACTCTGATTACTACCTTTTTTGTCATTGATGGCAAGGGGGCATATAGTCTACTCTTAGGCAGAGATTGGATCCATGCTAATTGCTACATTCCTTCAACCATGCATCAAATTCTCATTCAATGGATTGGAGATGACGTTGAAGTTGTACATGCTGATGATTCGGTAAGTGTTGTTGCCACAGAATCTACCTACTGGGAATATGAAGGCATCGATTGTTTCTCTGGAAAAGTGTGGAAAGAAGGTCCTGTAAATGTTTTCAGCGAGGGCCAATAGCCGATCCAAGCAGTCGGCTCTCATAGTAATTTTTAATGGGAAATCCTATCGATGGCAATAAAGGAAAGTTGGGACGTGGTTTTATGTCGGCTGATAAGTTGGAAGAAATTGATGTTGGTGATGGTTCTAAGCCAAGGCCGATGTATATTAGTGCAAAGTTAGACCCAGAATATAAATCAAAGTTGATAGATCTATTGAAAGAGTTTAAAGATTGTTTTGCTTGGGATTACACGGAAATGCCTAGATTGGATCGTTCCATTGTTGAGCATCGATTACCCATTAAACCTAGATTTCGTCCTTACAAACAACCTCCATGGAAGATATACAAAGAGGAGGTATTGGCCGATGTGAAGAAGGAGGTTGAAAGATTAATAGAAGCAAACTTCATTCGGCCATGCAAGTATGCAGAGTGGATTTCAAATATAGTACCGGTATACAAGAAAAATGGAAAAATGAGGGTTTGCATAGATTTCAGAAATCTTAATAAGGCCACTCCCATGGATGGTTACCCAATGCCAGTTGCCGATTTACTAGTAAATGCAGCAGCAGGTTATGAAGTCATTAGTTTTATGGATGGTAATGCTGGCTATAATCAAATTTTTATGGCAATGGAAGATATTTCAAAAACGGCCTTCAGATGTCCTGGTCATATTGGTTTGTTTGAATGGATAGTCATGACATTTGGGTTAAAGAATGCCGGTGCAACTTATCAAAGAGCTATGAATTATATTTTTCACGAGCTGATCGGCAAGATTGTAGAGATCTACATCGATGATGTAGTGGTCAAGTCTAGAAATCATGAAGAACATTTAGCCGATTTAAGAAAGACTCTGGAGTGCACAAGAAAGCATGGCTTAAAGATGAATCTAAACAAATGTGCCTTTGGAGTTTTGACTGGTGAGTTTTTGGGATTTTTAGTTCATAAAGGAGGAATTGAAATTGGGAAAAAGAGCATGGAAGCAATAGACAAAGTTGTGCCACCAACCAATCTCACAGAATTACAATCATTGTTAGGCAAAATCAACTTTGTAAGAAGATTCATATCCAATCTATCAGAGAGAGTTTTACCCTTTTCTCCTTTATTAAAGCTCAAGAAGGATCAAAAATTTGTATGGGGTGACATACAACAAAAGGCTTTTGATGAGATCAAGCAATATATGAAGGCACCACCTGTGCTGGTACCTCCACAACTTGACAAGCCTTTTAAGTTATATGTGGCGGCCGATAGCCTAATGATAGGATCGGCCCTTATGCAAGAATTTGAAGGAAAAGAAAGAGTCATAGCTTATCTTAGCCGAAAGCTGCTAGACCCAGAAACAAGGTATTCGGCTACAGAAAAACTTTGCTTGTGTGTGTATTACTCATGTACCAAATTTCGGCACTATTTGTTGAATGCTGAATGCGTGGTAGTTTCTAGTTTTGATGTAATCAAATATATGCTATCAATGCCAATTTTGAATGGAAGAATTGGCAAATGGATTTTAGCATTGTCAGAATTTAATTTAAGGTACGAATCGGCAAAGGCGGTAAAAGGTCAAATTATTGCCGATTTTATTACCCAACATCAGGATCTTTCTGTTGAGGTGATAAGCATTGTGCCTTGGGCCTTGTTCTTCGATGGATCATCTTGTAGCAAAGGTGGTGGTGCTGGTATTCTCTTGATTTCCCCACAAGGAAAAACTTTTGAGTATGCGGTTCCTATTGAATTTCATGTTACTAATAATCAGGCAGAGTATGAAGCGTTGCTTAGAGGGCTTTGGCTTCTTATAGAAGTAAAGGCCGTTGTTGTTGAAATCTTTGGGGATTCTGAGTTGGTGATTAATCAACTGAGTGGTCAGTATGAATGCAAGAACAATGTGTTAAGAGAATATTATGAGGAGTGTAGAGAACTTTTGAAGAATTTTCTGGTAGTAACCTTGCATCATATCCCTAGAGAGTACAATGAAGAAGCAAATAAGTTAGCTCAAGCTGCTTCTGGATATCGAGAGAGTCAGGAAGTTTTTGCTATAGAAGGTGTTTTAAATACTGATCAAGTAGATGGTGATTGGAGATATGAAATTACCAATTATCTGAAAAGTCCATCTCAAAAAGTTTCCCGAAAACTCAGGTACAAAGCTCTCAAATTTGTGTTCCTTGATGATTAGTTATATTACAAGTCCATCGATGGAGTATTGCTCAAATGTTTAAGTCAAGAATAGGCCAAGAAAGTGATGTATGAGGTTCACGAAGGATTGTGTGGTGCACACCAGTCAGCTTATCGGATGAAGTGGATAATTAGGAGAACTGGTTATTTTTGGCTGACTATGTTGGAGGATTGTTTTGAATATTACAAAGGGTGTCACAATTGTCAAAAATTCAGCAATATTCAAAAAGTTCCAGCGTCTGCTATGAATCCCATAATCAAGCCTTGGCCGTTTAGAGGATGGGGTATAGATTTAATTAGTCAAATCAATCCTCCTTCTAGTAAGGGACACAAATTTGTACTCTTGGCCACGGATTATTTGACCAAGTGGGTTGAAGCTATCCCTTTGAAGAAGGTAACGTTAGAGAATATGATCAGTTTTGTTAAGGAACATATAATTCACAGATTCGGGATTCCTCAAACTATAACAACTGATCAAGGAACTCAGTTTACTTCTTCAGAATTCTGTGATTTTGCCAAAGATATGGGGATTAAGTTGTATAATTCTTCTTCTTATTATGCACAAGCTAATGGTCAGGCAGAAGCATCAAATAAGATTATGATTAAAATCATCCAGAAGAAGATTGATGAAAAACCAAGGAGATGGCACTTGGTTCTTAATGAAGCATTGTGGGCTTACTGAATGGCTTGTCATGGGTCCACTCAAACGTCTCCCTATGAACTGGTTTATGGGCATCATGCTGTATTACCATGGGAATTACGGTCAGGTTCAAGGCGAGTTGTGTTACAGAAAGAATTGGTAGAAGAAGATTATAAGAATCTAATGATGGATGAATTGGAAGATTTACATTTGATTCGTCTCAAGGCATTGGAAAATATTGAGAAAAAAAAAATACGCGTTGCCAAGTATTATAACAAAAGGGTTAGGCTGAAGCAATTCGCAGAAGGAGACTTGGTTTGGAAAACTATATTGTTAGTTGGAACAAAGGATAGAGCATTCGGCAAATGGTCTCCAAATTGGGAAGGTCCTTTCTGAATAGTAGAATGTGTACCTAGCAATGCATACATATTGAAGACTTTATTTGAGGAGGAGTTTACAAGAGCTATCAATGGAAGATTTCTTAAGAAATATTACCCCACTATTGAGGTTGGTTCATGAATGTAGATCAGAAAAGCTGATAAAAGGGAAATCGCCTTTAGCCTAAAAAATAAAACTGAGAATAGCCGATATTGTTCATATCGCCTTTAGCACAAGATAGCCGATGCAGTTTGCATCGCCTCTAGCACAAGAATGTTTATGCAAGACCAGGGTGTTTTCAGCATTTTTCTAACAATCGCAAGTAGAATTTTACCGAAAAGAATCAAAGAAATAAGTATTCTTCCAAAAGACAAGTTTATTTACAGAAGTCCATCCTAATACAAACTACTCCTCAAATAACTTATTGAGGATGGACTGGGGATTTGTGGACTCAGCAAGGGCGACGGCATGATCATCGTAGACCTCCAAACGCTCATCGATGTCGTCGATCTCGTCCGGGCGTCCTCCAGCGAAGCCAACTGGCTGGAAGGAGTAGTCTTCGTTGGTTCGGGAGGTCATTGCCGCCAGCCCAAGAGAAACACCAAGGTGCACACCTTGGATGACGGCCTAATCAACACGGCCGTCCACAGCATCAAGGCGTGCCTCGGATGTCTTCCCCTAGGCATTCACCTTGTCGGCAACCTTGTTCGCCGCCGCCTTCAGGCGGTCGTTCTCCGCAGAAAGAGCTAGGCAGAAGAGAAAAAAAATGGGTCAGCAAGCGGGGGAAGCTAGAATGATAAAACCAAATGAAGGTATCAAACTAGTGATGGCGTTGCAGAGTTGCTTCCGCTGGTCCTCCCATTCGGCTTGCTCGATGCCGAATTTCTTGGAGACATCGCCTAGCTCCTCCTGGGCCTCGTCCCTCTCCTAGCGAAACTTGAGCGCTTCCTCGTGAGAATATGGATGGTGTGCATCTGCTAGTTCCGCCAGGCCCCAAGGATTGGGATGATAGGAGCTTGAAGAGCTGGAGGATCCGGAGGAGCCGGATGATAGAGTTCCCGGTTGAGCTGCTGTCGCTGGAGGAAGGAGATGATATTGGCTGGAGCTGATGACCCTTATCCTGATGAATGAGGAAGAAAAAATCGAAACTAAGAGATGAACGAGAAAATCGCAAGGGGGCAAAAAGCCGATTCGTACCCACGGCGCCGACAGCGCGATGCTCTCCTTCCTTCCACCTCTTCGTCGGCAGGTCGCTTGCCACGGTCGCCACTGTTCGCCATTTGCTTTGGTGGAGGTTAGGGTTTTCTTCTGGAATGAATCGAACAAAGGAAGTGGAGGAGACAGGTATGAGAATGCTAAAACAGAGATAGCGATGAAGGCTAATGGAAGGGTCTATTTATAAGCCGAAGCGAAGAATCGTGGCGAATTCCACGGAGTCGTGGGGCGGGAATGCCGAACGATGGAGTAGGGTTTTTCCCTTTCAGCTGGACCGCTACTAGGCTGGGCCAGGCATGGATTAAGTCAGGCGTTGTTCGACTATCTCCCTGATTTGTTGGAGCCAGCATTGTTCGGCTATACCCTCACAACATTTAAATTAAGATTCGTTCGGCTATTGGAAGAATGGAGACAATCGGCTACATTCTAATCGAGAAATTTAAGGGAAAATGGCCGATTGCTTTTTCAAACGAATGAAAATATGTAAACATAAAGTTGATTAAATCAAGGGATAGAGGATATCACACTTAAGTTTATTACAAGCCTAATGTCTACTTGTTCAGAAGCTGATTGATTGCCTCTATGGCTTCAGTCCTGATTTGGCTAACATTATCTAGCACTTTCTGATCCTCATCTTCAGAACTCTGGGTGCTGGATAACTTAGTTTTGATTTGCTGATCTTCTTTGATGGCTGAAGTTATCTTTAGTGAAGCTGCTTCTATGTTCTTCGGCAAATTAGCTATATGGGCCCTGTGAGACTGAATTTTGGCGTTCAGTTCGGCTAGTTGAGCTTCTAGTCTGCTTTTTTTCATCCTCCATGGCTTTCAGTTTAGGCTCCAAGGTTGTCAAGGAATTTCTTGTAGTCTGGATATGAGAGTGAAGATCTTTAATCTCCAGCTTCTTCAAAGATCTATCCTTCTGCAAAGCAGCCCTCGAAGATATGTTCTTGGTTGCCCTTCTCACCATGGCAAAGTGGTCATCAAGATGGGCTGCAGATTCTAGGGGGCCTTGAGAGCAGAAGGGATATCTTGATTAATGAGTTCAAGGAGGTCTCTTATCTGATCTGCATCCTGAACTAGACTAATGGTATCCTTGTTCAGCAGAATGATCACCTCTTTTAGCCGAGCCTGATTTTCTAGCGATAAGGTTTGTTGAGAAGTAATCTCTTCACCTTTCTCAATGATGTAGTCCTCAATAAAGAAGGAGTAGCTGGTGGTCGGTTTAGTGATGTTCTTATAAAAGAAAAGAGAAGAAAGGAGGTGTTAGCCGATTGGGTGAATTTGCTAAAATATAGTGTAAGACAAGGCATTACCTGCTAAACTGATTGATCATCAGGATGGGTTATACCTTGGCTTGCTGGAGGACTTGGCTGAATGTTCAGAAGGGACGGGTTTGGAGCTTGATCAGGAGAAGTTTCCCTTACCAGTTCATCTAAGATTTCATCTATTCTCAATAAAGTAAATGATAATGAGCATAAGGGATAGATGTTATTTAAAAAAAGAGAGAATTGGTCGAACGATGTTACCTATAGTCTCATCAGATTTATGAGCCTTTGAACCTTCAGCCTCATGAGTCTCTGAAGCTTCACTGTCATGGATTTCTTCATTTTTGGTGGAAACTTTAGGAGTTGGTTTTACAGCTGCTGAGGTGCTGCCTAGTCTGGGAATTTCGACTTGTGGCTGCAATGGAAGTAATGAATATAGAGGTGGTCAGGTTTACTGCTAAGTGGGGTTGTTAACCTGATAGAGAATAAAAGGTTCATACCTTAAGAGATAATTTGGCTTTCTTGGTCCTTGGTTTCTTAGGTAAGAGAAAACTTTCAGGTGTTTTCCTTTTGCTTTTTCCTCTTGAAGATGCAGCAGCTGAAGTAGCAGGAGTTCTCATGAGTGCCTTTAAAGGTACTGAATCCAAAGTTGCAGGAATTTTCATGAATTCCTTTAATTTTGGAGCATCAAACCCAGAGCAGGCTTGGGACTAGCTGAATAGTACTGGATTGCTTCGGTAGGGGGAGTAGACTCAAGATCCTGTGCATAACTAGATGTTAAAATAAGAAGTGAATTCAAGAGCAGGAAATGATGAGCATAATAAAATTACCTCACTATCAGAAGTAAAATTGGGCTGCAAGTTTTTGCATAAAGGATGAACTGATATATTGAAGATATGAGCATGCCATTCTTGCCACCAAGAGACAAAGAAGGGATGAGCAACATCTATTAGCCCAAATGGAGATGGTTCGTATGTTGGCAATTCCCATCCTAATTCAAAGATTTTCTTGGCTTCCATTCTTTCTGTTATTACTTCCCTTGACTTTATGATTGTTGAGAAGAGGAATCTTAGGGGCAGCTGGCCACATCCTAATTGTCTGGCCACCATATTTGGATAGTAGAATTCATAGGTGGACTGCACTAACCTCCCATGATGAAATTCGGCTGACAGAGTGCAAGGTTTGATAAGGAGTTAAAGATCTCCGTGGATTCTTGACCTGAACAACCAATTTCATAGCTAAACTTGCAGGGCAAAGTCAAATTTTCATTTTCTCTGTAAGGGAACCAGAGTACATTGCCGAATCCTTTGAAAAACAGCTTGAAGAAATGACCAATGTCTATGTCAATGCTGATAGATGATGCTGCTTCCCCATAAGTCTGACAAGCCTTAACCTTTGCTGTACTGCCTTCAGCATAGTTAACTGAAGGAAAACTTAGATTGAAGAGGCTCACAGGGGTTATCTGATGCATGTATAGCTAGAGCCACATTTGAATTAGCCACCAGGGACCATTCACATAAGAGATTTCTCCACCTTGGCGCATCTAAAGAGTAATCTGATGCATCGTATGATAAATAGACCCTAAGAGATATTTGCCTGGGATCTGAGTGCCTGCAGCTAAGTCTTCAGCCATCACCATGTGATTCAGAGTTGGTTCATTGGATTTTCCACAGAAGATGAATCTGCATAGCCACATATTCATGAAGGCTTTCAACTCTTTGTCAGAGAATGGTGCCAGATGCATTCATGTAGTTCTGGATGTATTTGACCCATCCACATCCAGAGCTGACGGCTCTTTGATTACTTTTGCTCTTGTACTTATGAGGGTATACTGGTAGTGACACGTTCAAGCCAGTCATCATGAACACGTCGGCTAGAGTGATGGTCATCATACCATGGCCGAAGATGAAGGCATTAATGGTGTCAGACCAAAAATGGGAAGCTGCTATCAAAAGGGAATCGTTTCTGGGTGTTTCTGCTAAGGATAATTCCAGACAATGACTGATGTCTTGACTTTCCCAGTGGCTGCTGCTTTTCTCCAGCATTCTCCTGTACCAATTCCGCCATCCAGCGATTGGGGGAAATGGCCAATTCTTGAACGTGTTTGGCCATCGGTTTGGCAAGGTGATCCCAGATTTGAAAGGGATTCTTTGGGTTTCCTTCTCGATAATTTCAAAAGGGTCAGGATTTCCCATTGGGCCGAGGAAATAGGAATCGGGGTTGGCAGCATAAGGGGATCAAAATCTGATTCTTGTATTCCTTTAAAGGGTGATTGAAATCAAAGAGGAATAAGCCAAAAGAAGAACGGGAAGATCAAGTGGAAATTGCCGAATATAAGTGAAGTTTACCTCTGGAATTTCATCCTGGGTCGCCATTGAAGATTCGAAGTGGGTCCGAGGTTGCGCTGAAAGCTTGAATTTTTTGGACAGCGGCTGCGGTGTTGAACGGTGCTGACCTAGGAGGAAGAAGGAGCTTGTGGTCAATTTCAGAATAAAACAACTTTTATCCCGAAATTGAGGGGGCATGTGTTAACACTGGATTTTGGTCGACTTGGAGGATGACAGGTGGACCCGCATGCGGGAAGAAGGATATTCGGCAAACAAAACGAGCGGTCGGCTAAATGCTTGTGCAGTCGGTTACTTCAGAAGGTGGTGACTCCATTCGGGAAAGCAGAAGATGGCAGGCAAAGCCGATCGAAAAGATGAAAGTTGTAATAATAAAGGACTCTGAGAGTTTAGGGCAAGGAATCGTAGTTTCCAAGTTTGTTTAAGAGTTCCTTTGTAAATCGTAGTCTTTTAGGACTCGTGTTTTGTCTAGGGTATAAATATTGACCCTCGACCATTGTAATAGGGGTTCACAACCAAATCAATACAACCGGCCCCGTGCCAACTTTCGAGTCCTTTTGTCGTGTCGTCGAGTTCTTCGAGAGGAGTCATCGATCCGTCGACCTCCGTAAGTTCCGACAACCTTGTTATCATGTTTAGTATCATGCGGTGGATTTAGACGTGATGCAAGTAGTCTTGTTTGTTTTCAATGATCGTGCGGCGGATCTTTGCTTGACAATCAAGAAGTCTTTGCTTATGCTTTGTTTATGAGTAGATACCGTGCGGCAGGCGTTTGCTCAATATGCTTAGTGAAAGCAAGACAGTTATCGGCTCTATTAGATACGGCAAAATCTAAATAGATTCATTAAGTTATCCTGTGTTGCATGTTTTAAATATTTTATATATTTGTAACACACTTCTGCCCAATCTAGATTGATATTGTTCGGCCCTCTCTTATGGTTTTATTCGTGCTTCAATGATCATTGCTTTTCATATTACCTTTGCAAATAGATAACATGCTCATAATGGCTGAATTATTTTAATCTAGATTGTCACATGTCGTGGGTTCATGCATGTTAATTACGTTTAAGCTTTAACGAAACTAGGTGTCGTGCGGCAGATGCAGGTTTTAGATTAGTTTAATCGTGTTTATTTGCATGTTCCTTCTTCATGGACCCCAACTCGGCTGGACTGCTGAGCTTGGTTATGCATTAACTCATAATTAATTTCACTTGTTCAAACATGTCTTCCCATGCACATGCATTCGGCAATCGGATCTTTACGTGTGTTCATCTTACGATTAGCTGAATGGTTTATAAACTTGTTGGCAGACAGCTTCCTATAGCTGTATGTCGTTGTAAGTGGCTTCAGGGCCGTATATATGGAACTGTCTGGTCTCACCCGACATGTTCCGGTTTGGCATTTAACTGTTTTATCCCTTGTTAGTTTTTTTCAGGTCAAACTGACTGGCACATTTTCGGATCATGAAGCACCCGGGGACCCGATTGAAGCCACGCTTTCTGGCTTGCTGTGTGTGAGGCACAGTGTGTCACATTTTGTGTCAACAACTCCTCTACTCATCATTGGTATCACTGTCCTCGTCCTTGTCCTCCTCATTGGTATCAACATTGTCGTTGTCCTCATCAGTGGTGATGCGATTGGCCACCTGCTCTACATCGGCACGAACCAGGTTGCGCTAGTGCTTCTTGGTGTTGTGAGCGGTGCTAATTCCCTACGTCGTGATGCTAGTGTTGAAGCCATCTATCCGGCTCTAGTAGCAGGCGAGGATGTACTCTGTGTTCTTCGCGTGATTCTTGTTCACTTAGGCTAGCAGTTCTTCTAGGACATCGGCGAGTTGGTGAAAAATGAAGACATAACTGCTCACCTTTTCCTCCCAAGGCGGGTTGAGGGTGCCCAGACCAGTGTTCTGTAGCACATGCCTGATCTTCAAGAAAGCCTTACTCATGATGCCCATGGCCCAATCGTCTCAATCTCCAAAGGGATCCACTAGAGCTTCATCTTGATTCACCATGGGCACAACATCATCCTCCTTCACCATGGGCATGGCACCATCCCCCTCCCATGCGCGCTTTGTAGAAGGCTCGCCCTTCACCTTGGCGATGGCTAACAGTGAAGTAGGTTTGGAGAAGGCAATGGCATGTTCCTGGCAATTTTAGATCTGTCATGGGAATGGGAGGGCTCGGGGAAGGAAGGAAAACAAGTGGAGTTGCGGAAGATATCACGGCGGTTAATATATCACTACTATAGAGGAGCCATTGGTGTTTTTTATTTTTTGGGAACCAAGAGGAGCCATTGGTGTTGAAATGTTACTGTACATGCAAGAAAGTCCGACCTCTATAGGTTTGAACGCATCTGACACACTACACAAATCTTAGCTTACATTACAAACAAGTTAAAGTTGTTGCAAAATAATAACAACATCCATCCAAGAAGAAATTAACATGTCCATAGACAAACAAACAACATTGATCCATTTAAACATGTCATGACAGAGAGATACATCATGGAACTTTATTTACTCCTCTTCTAATGACTCCCACTTCGAGAATAAGGGAACATAGGGAAGATAGTAAGGTCTGTAGATGTTTTGTGGCAGGATATCTCGTTTGAAAAATGCAGTGTAATGTGTAGGATGACATGAACTTTTCTACTATCCATGTCATATGCGCGATGTCATTTTCCTCCCCAACCCCAACAAAGAGAAGCAAATTCCATTCTAGGTGAATCATTGAGTAGTACTAATCAACATCCCAGTAACCAAAATCAATGTTAGTCTCCACAAACATGTCCAGAGTGCTGACAGTATGCTTCAATGTACATTTATTGGTACCATAGTCTTCAAGGATCTAGATGTTAAGCTTGGGCATATTGCAACCATGAACAATGCATACACATAAGTGACCCTAAGCTTGATGGATGGAACCTTTAGAATGATGTGGGCAAGGAAGTTTCCTCCATGTCTCTCCCTCCATATCCATAGTAAGTACCTGAGTGTAAAACCCTGAGTACCCCATAATGTACAGACAACCGTTAAGATACATAGTTTCTAATGATCCCATTTCTTCTGATCTCTCAATTGTCACACAAGCATTCCTGCCCCATTTAGATTTCTTATAGATCCATGCTATAGTTTTAGATGAGTAGATGTCCACACCCCTACACCGATCAAGCAGCGACCCCTATATATATTCAATAACATGGAAGTGCGAGGAGGCTTTTGGATCGAACCCCACTTAAGCCTCACCAATAGAATGGATGCTAGGCGGTAGTTCCTTGAACTCCTTGGTTGTCGGATTGTAGATGACATAGTAGTATGATCCATCAGCCCCTCGACACCAGCATAGGATGAGGCCATTGCAGATATCTGATGAAAGCATCTAGGCCCCTAGTTAGGTTTTGGTGATTAAAGATGACATGAGATTACTATGACTAACATGTGTTTTACAGAGGCAATTTGAGTTAGTCATAGTAATGGAAACTGATTGGGTAATCATGGTTGTCATGCCCCTATTGATGGAAATCATTTTGGTTTTCAAAGGATGGACGACAAGGTTAAGGACAGACTAGATCTAAGTGTCGTTTGGTGTTAGAGAGACACTTAGAGCAGTTTAGGACTTTGTTTTCCTTTGGCCATACTAGTAAGGGGGTATGGACTAGTAGCTTGACCTAGGTGAGTCTAATGGATTAGGTGTGGTGCACATGTGTCAAACTTAGCACTAGGTAGCTCAGGAATAGCCCTAAGATCAATAGAAGTCAACTTCATTCTCAAAGGATTTCAAATTGGAAGTGAATGGGGGTCAAACGACTAACCGGACGCTAAATAGTACATGATCGGAAGCTAGGGTGCCTTTGTCCGATCAACATCAGAGAGCATCCATAGGGGCATTTTGCTGACCGGACGTGTTTAGTGGGTGATGACCAGACACAGGTCAGAGTCCGGTCAGAGCTAATGGCTCTCTCTAACATAGTGAGATGTACTACTAACCGAAGCATTCGGTCACCCTAACCAGCGTGTTCGGTCACCCTGAAACTTGCTGAGTTGGCCTTCAACCATTATGTTTTGAATGAGAGGGTATAAATACTTATGCCACTCATTCATGGGAGGTGTCTTGCCCAATTGTTCAGCTGTGAAATGCCTTTGGAGTGCAAGGGAGAGCAAGAGCCTAGTGTGATGATTGAGAGTTGATAATCCAAGATTAAGGACCTCACAAGTGCATATGGAGTAGCAAGTGTGCATCCACCTTTCTCATTAGGCTTGTCTTGGTCAAGTGAGAGTTTGTGCTTGTTATTCTTGGTGATCACCATCACCTAGATGGCTCAGTGGTGGTTGAGAGCTTGGTGATCATCCGACGAAGCTTGTGGATGACCCAAGTCATGTTGTGAGCGATTTATGGGTGATTCACCATGATGGAGTGTTAAAGAATCAGCTCGTAGAGAGCACTTGATCCTTGCGTGGATCAAGGGGGAGCTACACCCTTGTGCGGGTGCTCCAATGAGGACTAGTGGGGAGTGGCGACTCTCCGATACCTCAGGAAAACATCGTTGTGTTCCTTTCCCTCTCTTTATTTGGAGCATTTATATTTGAGCAATTCATTTCATGTCTTTAGATTCCTAGAATTGCCATGCTAGAGTAGGATTGGAACCTAGGGTGCAAAATTTTTGTATGGTAGAACAATAGAAACACATTCTAGACACAAGGGTTGAAATGGGCTAAGTGTAGGGCTTAATTATTGCAAAAAATTTAGAATTAGCCCAATTCACCCCCCCCCCTCTTGGGCATCTTGATCCTTTCAATTGGTATCAAAGCCTCATGCTCCCTAAATTAGGCTTAACCACTAAGAGCAAGGTGTCCTACAGGGATGGACCCCCTCCTATCTTTGAGGGAGATGATTTTTCTTATTGGAAAAGTCGCATGGAGGCGTACCTAGAGGCTTTAGATGTTGAAGTTTTTAGAGTCGCCTCACATGGCTTCCCAAAACCTAAGGATCCCACCAACCTTCAAGGCAATGAGGTTAACTACGAGAAGTGGAATGTGTAACACCCTAAAATTTGCATCCTTTTGAAATAGCTTAAATTGATTTAAATATGCAATTGTGTGTGCATTCAAATGTAGGGAAAATAATAATCTTGTCAAATTAAATCTAACATAAGGCTAGACACATGATGTTGCATACATGCTGCTGCACTTTATTAATTAGTAATGTGTGGTTTTTGTTTCATATCTCTATATTCAAAATTCTTTTGAAAGGCTTTGGAAAGTTTAGTTTTCAGAAATTGTCAAGGGAAAATGATTATGCTCCTCTCTATTCTCTGGCCTAATGGCTTGCTTCCAGCTCTGCTGTCGTGGCCCAACCTCCATACAGTGTTGTCCTCTTCCTCTCTCTGTTCTTGAGTCAGACACGGTCTGTATGAAATCCCGAAGCCGTTCTTCATCGCCCGAGTGCCAGGCGCGCCTATTCCCTTCTTTTTGGCTTGTTGCTGTCTCGGTTCCACGCCTACATGCTCGAAGGGCTCAACATGACAACCACCATCTCCACCATCTTTCTTGTGATGGAAAGGAAGCCGTAGCTTTCCTTTGTTCAGGGCGTCCAAATCCTTGTCGATCTCCATCCTTTCCATCTCTGGAACGACCTTGACTATAAAAGTGATGTGCCACATGTCGCCACCCATTCTCGACCCCTTCACAGTAGTCACAGCACCAGATTAGAACATACCCTTTGCAGCCATCTCTCTCTCTTATACTCTTTCATAGACCTTTAGCCGTCCAGATCGAGATCGACGCTCCAGATTAGAACATACCCTTTTGCTGGTAGTTTTTCTAAAGAGACCCTCAATTTTTAGATAATCAAACCCGCAGTCCCTACACAGTAATGAAAACCAAATTTTATTTCTTTTAATTTGAAAATAAGTTCACAGTAATTACTGGATTGCCATCCGTAGCTTATAATTAACATATCTTCTCTGTTTTAAATCTGATTTCGGTGATTCTCGCATCTGTGTGTTCATAGTGATGTGTAGAATATTTTTATAGGCTTTTAAACATGTTTTCCCTCTATTGGTGTACTGTTCTAATCATAGCTCTTGTTTTCTTGTGCATGATTGCATGGATGTATGTGTGTTGCTTTGATGATGATTATCGAGTATAGACGGTGAGTTTTACTACGTTGATCAAGGCCAATACTTCGACGATCAGCAGGACCAGCAGGAGTTCGTTGATCAAGGCAAGTATAGCATGGGATCATCTTTGACACCCACTCACTTTTAATCATTTAAATTCATACTGCATGTGTCTACCTTGATTACCACTAAGGATTTCCTAGCTTTGTGCTTATACCTTGTCACCTATGGGTTTTTGCATTGGGTAGTGATGCTAGTGCTCGATTAAAGACCATGATCTTGTAACTTAACTAATGGTATATGCAATAAACACTAAAAGATGCTTTTTAGCAACAAGGAACAAGGGGGGCTAGAGCAGAGTTTTTGTGATGCTCTAGATTCCTCTCCTTAAGAACTTATCTATAGGCAAAAATCTAGGACTTATAGTATAACCATGAGTGCTACATGGCTCTAGCTTTAGTCAAGTATGAGGACCTTTTCTAGCGTGTTAGAGGTTACTGAAAGTCATAAAAGGGGCTTGCCATGTTGGGTATAGGACAACCTCTGTTCTTATGTGTATAGCCATGAAGGAAGTGTGCCATTCGAAAGGGGGGTTCCTACATCTGCCTGCCAAGGAATCCTAGCGGCCCTAACTTGTTAGACGAACCTTTGAAAGACTTCATATTGAACCCTGCTGATCTTGCTTGGTAGTGGGTCAAGAGGCTGATCACCTCAGGCAAAAGGGTAAATCATGGCTCATGGTGAAAGTGTACAAACTCTGCAGAGTGTTAAAAACTGTTATAATAGCCACGCTCATGGACATGAGCGTCCTTGGACCCTTATGGAATAGATGATCATTAATGATAAGTATGTTTATGCTATTCATTATTCATGTCTACTTGATCATGTGTTTGTTTGGGTTATGTTAAACTTGTTGCTACTCAATTGCATAAAACTATGATTCATTAAAAGCTAAATGTAGTTAAATCAGTGCCTACCTTTTGAGCCTCATGAACCCTATGTTATTCTTGTTGAGTACGAGATGTACTTACGCTTGTTTATATTTACTACTTGGATAAAAATCCCAGATGGGTAACAGATGGCAATGGTTATGAGGATTTTCCAGAGGATTTCTAGACTTGTGATCAACCAGTCGACCGTCCCTATGGCTATGGAGGCACCATGAAGTTATCTTTAACTATTTTTATTGCTAGACTTTGATATACTTTTGTAATGGATTAAATATTTGTGATGTAATAAAGCATTATGCTTGGTATTCTCCTTTAATTTGTCTCTTTATGTGTGTAATTGATTCCTGGGCACACATATGGTTTTCTATCCAATTTTGTCTTTAAAATTGGGTATGACAAATGCAAAGGCTAGAAACACCCTCTTTAGAGGCCTTTGCAATGATGTCTTTAACCATGTGCAGAACCACAAAGATGCCCATGCACTATGGTTGGACATTTGTGCACTCCATGAGGGAACCAAGAGTGAGCATGAGGAACGCTATCACCTTGTGATGAAAAAGCTTAATTCATTTGAGATGCTTCCTAGAGAAAGTGTTAATGAGATGTATTCATGCTTGAATGTTCTTGTAGAAAAAGTTAATGGGCTTGGACTCTCACAAATGCAACCATCCAATGTTGTGAGAAAGATCTTGAGTGTCCTTCCCATTGACAAGTATGGGCATATTGTGATGGTGCTTCATCAAGGTGATCTTTCCACCGCTACACCAACTCAAATATTGAGGAAGATCAATGCACATGAGATGTACATGCACATCACTCCACAAGATGGCTCTTCTTCCACCAAG